>NC_142615.1:62312423-62612423 GCF_059453375.1 Lepisosteus platostomus | reverse complement strand
GCTTTGCAAATAATGTGAAGCGACATTGTTTTGTGTCTATCTGCTCACAAATTTCGCTTCATGTGCCTTAAGCTGTGCAATTTGTATGGTTGTTGGATGAGATTGGTTTCTTCAACAGCCCGGTCAATTGCCAGTGGAGAGCTTGCCATTAACACCTTCATGAAGACTCCTTTAATTGTCAAGGCACCTCCTTTGCATAGAATAGTAGCACCAACACTAAGAGAAAGGATGAGAAGTGTCTTTTATCAAGCTATTGCAGTGTTTGTTTGACTGAGGATCCTCTTGTGCTGAACTGGCTCCTGGAGAAGTGTAGTGCAGTAAAAGAGAAGGATTGTGTCACTCAAGACTGTCACAGAACAGAACAATACAATTACAATACTTTTATGAGAGTAAATATTACCGGTGAAACACAGTTTTTATAATGGTGAAAACAGGAGCACCTTCTCTGCATTTTTGACTGAAATATTTAAACGACAAGAAATACTATCACTATGCAATTCATGAATGCAATTGAGCTCCTCTAAATGTTCTAGTCTGATGAAACAATGTATAGAATTAGGTGACAATATTGGAATTAATTCAAATGCACAAGATAAAGTTTCAGCAACAAAAATGTGCTCGAAAATATTTTACAAAAAAGAAACCTTACATTCACCTTAAACAACATTCACCCTCTACGTTAGCAGAGAACAGTAGGACAGATAGTTAGTGTCACTGGACACTGCGTCACAGAGGCCAATCTCTTCTCCCTCATTATGCAGGCTTACCCACTCATGATGAACTGTCCTCCAGTGATAGTCAGTTGCCATCACCGACTCAGATTTCAGACTCAGTTCATGTACATATTATACCTTAATTGTACCTGCCACTGCATTACAATAATTTGATCAAAACACCTGCTAGACAATTATCAAATATTTCCTTTTTTCTTTTAGCAGATAAAAAATAAGTATTTATTCCTTTCCTCTCCTACCAGTCTTTGCAAGCCACCCAGTTTTCTCTGAGCCAGTGTGAGGTATGAGGCAGTCAGGGCTAATGCAGCCGAGCACTCTAAAGAGCTGGATTAAAGGTCCAGACTCTTTGGGGACGTAAGTTGGAATCCCACTGCTGCCAAATATCTCCAACTATCTCTGTGTTAAGAAGCACTTAATTTTTTGTTGTTACATCCCTTTGATTTAAACCAATTTCATACCAATACATTTAAATAACCACACTGTTCTTACGGCATGGCTTTGTCTGGCAAAAAAATAACATGACATCTCCTTTAAAACACACATTTTCTACAGAGGGAAAAGGAGAACTCGTGCCATTCAACCTTATAGCGTGATGTCATTTTCTCACGCTAATTTTTAGATGCTTGTGATCGAATCTATGATCCTTATGAGTGCGCTCACCCTCCATAAAGGTACCACAGATATAATGTGCCACGTTTTTAGAGAATTGCTTTAAATACAGGTCAGAAGAAGGCGACAAAATGTCCGCTAGGCAGTTCAGCGATGTCAACTGTGTTCTCTGTTGTTTAGGTGTAGAGTGCCAGCCGTTACAACCAGGAACCACACAGTTTCAGGCATCAAAAAGACTTCCCCGAACCCTGATCCTGTCCTTACTCCGATGATGGCATTCAGACATTTCCTGCAACAAAGTGATGATATGGTCTTCAACAACACACGTGAAAAGCTTGTTCCCTACCCCTGCAGTCCTTCTCAAAGAAGGACCAAGTGTGCTCAGTGTTAAATGCACTGTTCATTATTAATAATAATAATAATAAACTTTACTTTATATAGCACCTTTAAAGGTGGCTTCTCAAAGCACTTTGCAGAATTAGAACAATACAATGAAAAAATACACAAGATAAGCAGGATGAGAATACACAGTTAAAGGAGACAGTACAGATGCAGCCATTCAAAGTGCGCGGTACAGACACCGCGGTACAGATACCGCAGGTATGATGACACGGGGTACCGCGGTGCGTGATTGGTTGACCGACAGGGGGACTCGTGGTCCGTTGGTCTGTCGTAGAAAGACTTACTGTAAACGTCTTTACTGTGCCCGTTGTAGATATTGAATTTTACCACTGAAGGGAAATCTTAGTAGCTGAGCATAAAAAGAATAGGAGCATACTGTAATGCGTGTGAAGGCCTTAAACGATATTAATTTTGGAACGTAAACATACAGTATATAGCTGGTCTTGGTACTTTAAAGAAAAAAATACACACCAGTATTCCATTTCTCCTTAAACATTGTAAGCTTCGAAGTCTTTAACTAACGTGATACCGGAGTCAACAAGCATACTTTTAGAATTTGATTAAAAGGGAATATAATATGGAATCGCGTATCTAAAGAATTTAATAACGGTATGATTATATCCGTGTACTGCGGCAGAGCTGTGTAGGGCTGTTTCGCCTGCCTGATCATGTGAACTGTCTTGTAGCCTACTGGTCTAGGTGCGTGACTACCAACTGGCAGGTTGTGTGTTCAAATCCAGCTGGTGCTGGACTTTTCATTTTTATTTATTTATTTTTTAATCGCGTAACATAAACATATTACTGTATGCAAACTGGACTGTATACAGTATGTATATGTATATTTAATGTCTTAACTGTGCCCGTTTAATTGAATTAAAAAAAATTATTTAACACGAACATTAAGCTGTTTACATCTTCCGCCTGAGAACAGTCACCCGTTGCTACCCAACGCAGAATGGTGATTGGCTGACACTATCTGACACCCCTCTGATTGGAGAAAAAAGACGTGCTGGTTTGCTATACACACTGTGCCAGGAAGAGGATTTCTTTCTATTCAAAACGTGTATTTTAAAAGTTTAAGAAGTAAAAACCTTACAGCGTACACAGATTTCTAAACTGATCAGGATTGTTATCTTTGTCTTATGCATAATAATGTTCACCGCTCTGTCCAGCAAATTAATAATAAACTTTATTTTATATAGCGTTTTAAACGAATATGTAATTAGATTGCTCATAAACCTAATCACTTGCTTTTTCTTTTTATTTAGGCTCAGATTTCAACTATAGATCGTATTATTAATAACCATAATAACAACCAACCAACAAAAACAACCATATAAACATAATGGTGGTGCTGGACCTTCCAGTTTTATTTATTTTTTAATCGCGTAACATAAACATATTACCGTATGCAAACTGTACTGTATACAATATGTATATGTATATTTAATGTCTTAACTGTGCCCGTTTAAGTATTGAATATTCATATCTAATTTTACCACTGAAGGGAAATCTTAACATAAACATACGGTATATGGCTGGTCTCGGTACTTTAAAGAAAAAAATACACACCGGTATTCCATTTCTCCCTAAACATTGTAAGCTTCGAAGTCTTTAACTAACGTGATACCGGAGTCAACAAGCATACTTTTAGAATTTGATTAAAAGGGAATATAATATGGAATCGCGTATCTCAAGAATTTAAAGACCAGACAATCGCAAACTCGTTTTCAATAAAATTATTTTATTCATTCAGCAGTTTGTGAGAGGGACATCCAGCAGGGAGAGACACACACACCGGTTTTCATTGACAAAATTGTTTTTTTTTCAATTCCTCTTGTCTAACAGGAATGTTTTGTTTGTGGACAGACTGTTAGACAAGAGGAAAAGACCGCCTCTTCCTACGAAGCATTTCGTTGATCCGATCACGAATTATTTTTCAGTCGTACGCAGCAAGGGTTGAGAATCTCCGATTCACCATCGTACTAATGGTTTCCCGGAGATTGCAAGGCAAGGCACTTTTGCCTCTGGACCCATCGAAATTTACAGACGTGGTCCACCCCCAGTAAATTTCAAAAGTCACAAGATTTCGAAACACGAGGGCGGCGTAGCGGTCGGCTCTTGCTTTCCCGTCTATGCCGATGCACTGCAAGTACAACCCCCCCTCCATCTCCTGGGTGATGGGTAGCAGTTGGACATCTGGGAGAATTATTCGTCCCACTGGCATCTGTGAATTCCGCTGTGCTTCCTGGGGGGAGATAGCCGGCGGGGACAGCATCAACAGATTCCTGCGCGGTGGTGAACTGAGAGGCCGGGATGGAGTGTCCTGAGGCGGTGTGTGCTCTGCGGGGGGCAGAGCTTCCGCCAGGCATTGCAGCCTGCGCGGCGGGGAGAGGCACTTTTCAGGAGACAGCTGCTCAACTGTTTGACTGCTGGAACTCTAGCCTCCCAATCCTCCCCAGTAATGCATCGTAATGCTCCCGCTGCTGCCGAAATGTCTCCATACAGGTGCTGCTTCTACAGGTTGGCACCCTGGCCAGTGGCCGAGAGCAGAGACCCACGGCCTGTGGCAAAATAACATAATTCATGTAAGAAATAAAGTCACACAGTAGTATTCATCAGTCGTGGAACAGAAGTCAAAATAAACTTTTCTTTTTTTCCGTCTTACCGCTTTCTTTTTTACTGTCCTGGTGGTAGATCGTTTCGCCCGTGCGGTGTTTTCTTGAAGAACAGGCTACGAAGAAATAATTATAATTGAATTTAAAATTCAAAACGGCAATAATACCTTGTAATATGCGCTGTAATCGCGTATTTCAGATGAAGTCTGCTGTATTTGCTTACCCTTCGCTCTTTGGAAGCTGGGGCGGCAGAAGCACCCCGTCTCTTCCCGTAAAACGCCTTGGTCTCCATACTGTACTATGGTCGCTGTAGTGCAGGTTTGCAGTTTTTTTTTTGTGATGGGAGCTCACCCAATCCCTTGGTGTCTTTTATGCGTCACACATACTGTATTTCAGCGCCATATATTTCATGGATATTATGGAATATAATGGATGGATATCTTAGTTATCTTTCTAGTTCACAGGTTTGCATGCATAATTTAATTTTGAAAGCCACTGAGACATCAGGTACTACTGTTGTATTTAAGAAAAAGAAACAAAACAAAAAACATACTAACAACTGTGCCATCCTACTCCTTAGTTAATACATTTTATTATTCATAAACAGTTAACATTGTTAGCAAAATATTTTGAATTATATTTAACCCTATTTTTTCTTTAGTTTTGTATTTAACTTATTATATGATAGTCAGACTTAATGTATATTAATGTATATTTGAACAATGAAAATATATTTTTACAAGATTTTACATTAAGCACTTAAAATTAATATGGTTAATAATAGTAAACTGTAACATGCTGTAACAAGATCGGTTAAACTGCGAAGAAAATCCTTTCAGAGAAAATGTTTCAGGTGTGAAGAACATAGATCTCCAATGCAGGGTGTTCCCACACACCCTGCCCCCACTACCATTAGAATATACACAAACATTTTAGCGTTTCATTCTGAGCAGAAGACCCTCACACCTGAAGAGTGCTGGCTGTGACGAATTAAACCGGTTTTACAGGTTTCAATCACAGACCATGTGACATGGGACTCAGTAAACTACAGTAACACCGTATTTGATAACGCTTTAAAAACGCTATAAAATAATGTGACTTGGCACAGAACAAGTCACATCAAGTCAATTTAAACACAAGCTGTCTTTAGCCCTCTAAGCTGGTTCATACAGAAATGTAGAGATCCAGGCTCAGAACACACAGCTTCATTAGCGAATACATATGCAGGACAACTAGAGAAGACGTTTTACAGAGGATGGATTTTTAGAAACATCCCATCAGACATCCCATCATATTCACAACGTGAAATCTAGAAAATAATATTAAGTAACCAAAATCCGCAATATGGAAACAGAACCTGTGTAATTGTTGATAGATGATGTACTCGTAACATATTTTCAAGACGAACTACAACATTTAAAAAATGACTTGTATGTACAGTACTTGATATCTCTAATCAATCCACGGGTCCCAGCACAAAACGAAAGTAAAACGCATACCGTTTCGCGCTTCTTATTAGTTGCTCAAAAGTAATTTGACCGTATGAAATGCATAATATAAACCTAGAAACATATACATGAGCAGTACTTAAGCACTGTAGTATCGGTGTTAAGACATACCTCTCAAATACTGTAAATCAATTTAAAAATATCTCAAGACCGATTCTGGTCGTAATGAAACCATGCAAGGGAGTTTTTATGTCCGTTGCAGTTCTTTTGCAACATGAATATATTTATATCGTTATTAATTTCTTGAGATACGCGATTCCATATTATATTCCCTTTTAATCAAATTCTAAAAGTATGCTTGTTGACTCCGGTATCACGTTAGTTAAAGACTTCGAAGCTTACAATGTTTAGGGAGAAATGGAATACCGGTGTGTATTTTTTTCTTTAAAGTACCGAGACCAGCCATATACCGTATGTTTATGTTAAGATTTCCCTTCAGTGGTAAAATTAGATATGAATATTCAATACTTAAACGGGCACAGTTAAGACATTAAATATACATATACATATTGTATACAGTACAGTTTGCATACGGTAATATGTTTATGTTACGCGATTAAAAAATAAATAAATAAAAATGAAAAGTCCATCACCAGCTGGATTCGAACACACAACCTGCTAGTTGGTAGTCATGCACCTAGACCAGTAGGCTACAAGACAGCTCGCATGATCAAGCAGGCGAAACAGCCCTACACAGCCCTGCCGCAGTACACAGATATAATCATACCGTTATTAAATTCTTTAGATACGCGATTCCATATTATATTCCCTTTTAATCAAATTCTAAAAGTATGCTTGTTGACTCCGGTATCACGTTAGTTAAAGACTTCGAAGCTTACAATGTTTAGGGAGAAATGGAATACCGGTGTGTATTTTTCCTTGTGATATTTTAAGCTCTAGTTGAATGATAGGTGTCGCATTTTAAATCATTTTCGTAGTTAGAAATTATGAAACGCCCTGTTAAAAGCAAGGAAGTTTTTATGCCCGTTGAAGTAAAACAAAATGCCTGACAAAGTATGGCTTGGACAGATTCCAAGTGCTTGTACAAATGTGCTAAAGAAATTATACTTTGAGTATACAGCTTGTCCAAAGCCATCCATTATTAATACTATTAGTAATATCTTCAGTAAAGGCTTTGATGCATAAATATTTCTGATAAAGGTAGGTTGTGTACTTTTGTCCAACTGAGCAATCTTGCTTTCATAAAATATACCAACATTTTAATGACTGATGATTAACATGCTGTAATACACAGTTCAAAATTAAACGCTCAAATGCTGTACATGAGAGGTTAAGCTCCCCCTGGCGGTTTTACAAGGCGACGCCGGATAGTTAGTCACGTGACACACGTGAAATGCGTGAAACGCGTGATACCGTGACACGCCCACCGGGGTATGCCGCGAAATACCTCACCCATTTTGAATGGCTGCATCTGTAGATTGTGGTACTAAATACAGTAGGAGCAAAGGGGTAAAGAATAGTTAATTAAAGGCTCTTCTAAAGAAGGAGGCTCTGAGTCTGGATTTGAAGGAGTTTAGACAAGGTGACTCTCTGATATCCTTGGGGATAGAGATCCAGAGGTTGGGGGAATAACCGGAGAAGGCCCTGTCACCCGTAGAGTGTAGACGGGCTTGGGGGACAGATAGGAGACCAGAATTAGAAGAGCCAGGGTTGCGATTAGGGGAGTAGGGCAATAAGAGCTCAGACAGGTACTGAGGTGCCAAGCCATGGAGAGGCTCATAGGTGAGCATGAGGATTTTAAAGTCGACATGAAACTTGACAGGGAACCAGTGCAAGGACTACAGGATAGGAATAATGCGATCACCGACCTTGTCCAGTGCTAATTTCTCCCTTGTGGCCGCTTGTTCATTTTCGACTGTCGACTCAGAAGAAGTCCTTTATTTGACTTGATCAACACCAATCCCTAGAGGATTTCGAAAGCTGAATCAAAATAACATGTGACTCTGGGTGGACTCCAACCCACAACCTTTGAATGACTTAATTCTATTAACATCTAGAAGTCCAACACGCCCTCCATTGTGCCACAGAGCAAACACTTGTGCTAAAACATAAAACACCTGCAGAAAGCTGTAACACATGCATATCCTTTCATCCTTAAATTGAGCTCCATAAATATTGGCAGTGATTGGCCTGCTGTTTATGAATAGATACCACTGCGATTCACACCCAGGATCTTTTGTTTTTTAGTCAGGCACACTAACCAGCTAAGCCATGGCACCAAACATGCAAAATGTTATCTACAGCTTCAAACATCTGTGAGAAACAGGCAGCTTTGCAGTGTTACACCTGCTGGCTCAAAAGGTTAACCTTTTCAAAGATGAAGATCGGGAGAGGATTTCTTTGTCAATTCAATCAAACGTTTCAGAAATGCGGAAAGATTGGTGTGATTCATGCCCAGCGTGGGTTCTCGTTTGCTTACAAATAGAATTAATTTCTTTCTCCAATCTACTCAACTTCAATTTTTGCTAATCTTTTGTTTAATTGCTTCCTAATGTATACTTTGCTGATTACTGCACTGTTCAATTTACCAGTTGATTTTCATTTCTTGTTTTGTAAGACAAAGAGGCTGTTCAAAACGTTACCTCACACTTCAGCCGCAGAGGCGCAGAGAGAGATACTACGACAGGTAACACCCCATGAGAAATATCATGAGCATCTGTAAAACCTCTCTACCTGCCCACTCCCCACACCGACGTGTGTGAGGAGGGTTTTAAAGGGACATTTTGAAGTGTAGAAACATTTTATCGTTCCGTAATTTTCTGTGCAGTTTGTTCCCCTTCAACTCTGCCCAACAACAGAGGTAATGTTTAATACGACAAGAGTAAAGGCACACTGCACATCTGCAAAAGACCACATCCGAGTTTAGTTACAGCAACATCAGAGATTGGAAGGTACAGTAGGTAGTTTCAGATCACTTTTTTATTCAAGTTTTAAGCAACCCTGAATACCTTCTTAAGAAAAATGTGAGAATCCCAGCTAAATCCAGTACGATAGCTGCACTGATCTACAGTATAAAGTTAGAAAACTGTTTGTGCGTTAAAAGAAGACACACCGCCCAGAGCTTTTCTAAAACAGGAATTACACATTTTGGAATGCGCCCTCCTTTATAAATTAAATAAAAGGTCTGAAGTCTGCTCCAAAGAAGAACTATATTCAGAGCTGCCAAAGAAGTTGAGATTTCACCAAGTGACAGGAAATATCTCATAAAACGAAGGTACAGTCATTTCCATGTTGGACAAGAGCTAAAGCCCAGTGTTCTTTAATTGAGTAATGTGAGGAAGGCATGTGCTGCAGAAGGTAGTGTGGCTGAGCGGTCTAAGGTGTTGGGTTTTAGGCTACAGTCTTTTTGGAGTCATGGGTTCAAATTCCGCTGCTGCCAGTTTCTTCTATGTTAAGACCTTGCTTCCGATGAGAATATGATCAGTTAAGAATTTATTCGACAGTCTGTCGAGAGATTGGGATATCTTTCAAGATAGTCTTTGTCAGCTCAACATCAAGGCAAAAAAAAGCTTTAATTTGTCTTCTCAACAGAAATGCTCATTGACCCTTTCAGCTTCATGCAGGGAACAACAGCTGCCGAGATAACTTTTCAGTCAGTGCGAATCGTAGTGTGCTGTCAATTCCATTTAATATTGCTTTTGGCTTGCATTCAGCTTTTTTCAGTGAAACTCGAATGCTCTGCTTTTTCACACCGAATTGTCAGCAGGAGTACAGTTTATGAAATCTTTGCACACAGCGCTCCATCAGGAATACTTTATCAAGATTAGAAGAAATTGTGGGATTCTCTGCATGCGTTCACAACGCATACCTCAAACAACAGCACCATTCAATGGGAAATTGATTCTGCTTCTTGCTGTTGTTCCTGTGGTTGCGGTAGTTATAAAGTTGAACGCTCTTCCACCTTCTGCCATAGTATTCACAGGGTCGGCTTCATCAATTGGCTCACAAAGGTCAACTGTGATTCGGCTCCGGAAAAAATCAGCAGCAGTGTCGTTATTTTGTCAGTGGGTATGGCTGTCTTTTAAAACACAAGAAAAACACGAGTTTGTGGATTTCTCCAAATAGCAACAGCAAGTTTTAAACCTGCGATAAACATTCTTCCAGTTGAATAGTTTTCCTTCAAGGAAAAGGCAGCACAACAGGGAGAGTCAATATTTAAAGACTTCAGCATCTGTATTGGATTGCTTGTATGCAGACATCGCTCAGAATCCCTAATATTATTCTCCCGAATTCAGTTGTGCAGTGCTTTAGTGGTTTCAGAGTTTCTTTTATCGACACTGCTGTAGTAGAGAAGTGACATAATCACAAACGCAACCATTTGTGCTGGCTGTTTCACTATTAAGCTTTGTTAACTATCACATGATTTTAACTAATTTAACGTCATCTTCAGGAAGGCAAGAGAGCACTGCACACTGAGCTGAAAGCTGTGTGAGCTCCTAACTGGGTGTCCTGTGCTGTTACATGCGCTCTCATATAGCTTGCCACCTTTAAAGGTGCAATATAAAATAAAGTTATTTATTATAATTATTATATAAACTCAACCCCTGCCAATGATTCGGTGTGAAGAAGCAGAACATTCAAGTTTCACAGACAGAAGCAGCACGCAAGCACAACCAACATTAAAATGGAGGGCATTAAAACTGAGTTTCTTGAGAGACTGTGAAAAAGCAATTCATTCCCTTTCATATGAAGTCAGCTGAAAACAATAAAACTACATACAATACAAACAAGAGCACATATAAAATATCAATAACATCGGCAGGGGCACATGCTATAACACAATTACACTTTATGAAAATAATTACACAAGGTAAATAAAGATAAGGTCCGCACAGCTTGTTCTTACATTTCGAAAGAGTCCATAAATACCCCTTTACGTCTATTTTGAACTGTTCAAACGTAGGACTCTTCCCAGACCATTTCACTTTATCTCACATTCCTAAACGAGAATGCATCTCCTGTTTTAGAACTATTTTGGGCAGTATGGCTTATGCAACGCACCCACAGTATTCTAACCATGGACTGCAGATCTGTGCTGTAGTTCAGCTGAATTTGAGGGATCCAGCAAACGTACTGGGTTTGACTGGGATTCTGAAATTTCTCTTGCAAAGGTATTCGGGTTTGTTTGAACCTTTGATAAAAAAGTGATCTGATCTGAAACTACCCAGCTTCCAATCTCTGAGGTAGTTGTCACTAAACTCGGTCGTGATGTGGCACACATGTGCCATGTGCCTTTACTTTTGTAAAAAACTGGTATGGGGAAAAGTTTCTTAATATTTATTTTGATTAGCATGCAAGAAAATGTGATCATTACCTATGGAATTTCCCGCCAGCGTGGAGCTTGAATTCACAATCTTGAGATTGAGTGTTCAAGAGTCACAGAAGAGGTCGGCCTGGTCTTCAGTTTGCCAACCATAAGCTCCGGCAGTGCTCCTCTGTAAAGCAGATTGTTCGGATCGGTTATGTGGGACGGCACTTCGATATTAAGATCGTTTGCAGCACACGCATGGTTTCCCCCCTTCACGCAAAAAACATAGACGAAGGAAGCTCTCTTGTCTTGGGCTGCTGACTCCCGGATTTAAAGCGCTCTGGGTGCCAGCTAAGTCTCTAACAAGCACACTATAAAGACAGGAATTACACTTTGCTCACGTCACGCATGGAATGGCGAGGCTACTTGTTCCAATATTATCTAGTGTCACCTCATATGGTGCCGATTCCTGGTTTTCATTTAAGAAAGAGCACTGCAAACACCGTAAACAGTGCAAAACGTGTGATGAAAGAAGTCTTTTCCCCCCTTTTGTCTAAAGCAGAACACAGCGGAGTCATGCCGAGGGTTGTGAGATCAAGATTTCAGTGGAGCACTGTCGTCTACGTCTTTAGCTACATGAGTTGGACATCCTCTTGTACACGGAAAGCAGATTGAGATCCTCTGACATGAAAAGTGCCAGATAAAAGCCATTTCTCATCCTTTCTCTTAGTGGTGGAGCTATCGCATGTAAATGAGGCAACTTGCAAGGCGAGCAGGCTCGGTGCACACCGAACGCAGATGTCTCAGAGCAGTTGAGACGTGTCCAAGTGGCTGTCAAAGGACAGCACTTTGCTGGCGCCGTGGCTTAGTTGGCTAAAGCGCCTATCTAGCAAACAGGAGATCCTGGGTCCGATTCCCAGCGGTGCCTTTCCTCCTGTCTTACTGTACAGAATGTATCCTTACGGGCAAAACCCATGCCTTTTAATCCAGGTGAATGCAAGTGTTCGTTTCCTTTCTGGAACAACCTGTATTGAAAGAAATCTATACAGCTTGCGAAAGATGAAACACAAATCTTGCTTATCAGTGAAGAAGAGGTGCTCCCAGCAGGCCAGCTAATACCAGCAAAGTTTTTTTTTCACCCTGACCCAGAGAATGGAGAAAAGTGAGGCGCCTGTGGCTCTGCAGTGTAATCAGTTTGCGTGTTCGGCGGTTCCCAGTGGGCAAAAGACGTATAATATACGTCTATTAAACGCATACCTTAGACGTCTAAATGTGGTCTACAATTCGTCTAGAATGAAATTCTAATATATGTCTAAAGTTATACGTCAATTATACGTCTATGTTTAGACGTTCATTATACATAGATGGTTGGAGTTCTATTATAAGGATAAATTTAGAGGACTATTATACATATATGGTTGGAGTTCCGGATAACTTTAGAGGTATATTATACGGATAACTTTAGAGGACTATTATACGTATATGGTTAGAGGTCTATTATACGTATAACTTTAGACGTCTATTATATGTATATGGTTAGAGGTCTATTATACGGATAACTTTAGACGTCTATTATACGTATATGGTTAGAGGTCTATTATACGGATAACATTAGAGCTCTATTATACGTATATGGGTAGAGGTCTATTATACATCAAAGATAGATTTTATAGGTGTAGAAACAAGTAAACCAAGCCAATGATTAGGTTTAGAAATGTATTCTGAAAATACACATTCACACCTGAAACATACGTATTTCAAATTATACATTGTATACAATCAATCAACAATCAACATATGGGCAATAATCATAAAAAACACAACTAGTCTTAAACTTCAGCTACAAATTCTGGTAACATGGCAATATACAGTATAGTAATGACAAACACAAAACTAATTACATTAACACACTAACTCAAAACCACATTTTGATTCAAATATACATTTTAGAATGTACAACTTCTATATTTCCAAGAAAAAAAAATATTACAATGGAAGTTAAGACGATTTTTGTCCACTATTTGCAAACCCTGTCTAATTGTCCTAACAGTTAGAACCAAAAACCTATTATTTTCAGAGTCCAGATCTCCTGGCCCCCTGCCTTGCATATGCATTCTTCAAGTAACACATTGCGTGCTCCTTTATTTCTTTTTCTGTTGATGTAGGGTGGGACTTCAGCACCGCAGCTAGAAGAAAATTATATAATATTACTTCCCAAATAAATGATGATTAATATCTTCTTTAGTATAATCTAAAAAATGAACGGTTTACTAAGCTCAAAGCTGAAATAAATGTATAAAATTTGGCTTGCATCATAGCAGTTGAGCAATAAAGTCTGTCCTAATTAAAGAGTACCCAAAGTTTGAAAGGACAACATAGAATAAGAATAAGAGAAACGGCAAAACGATTTTGTGTCATCTTCCCCATTCACACTATTTTATGTGCCATTTTTTTGCTTATTCACGTACTATTTTAATCAAAATAATATTAAGAAAGATCTGTATGTATTCAGATAGTATTATTATTGTTCATACTTACTCGTCAAAAGAGGATTGCTGAGATATTTGCGGATATACTTCTACGTTTGAAAAACGTGTCCAAAATGGTGACCAACGAATACTAACAATGCATTGTGGTATATAACCGGAAAATATGCTGGGTTCGATATTTTCTCAACGTATGCGTTTATTAATGTTGTCGATATTATGGTTGAAATTTAACATTGATAATACATGGCGGCTATGTGCCCCCTGCTATGAGCTGATGTGCAATTTTAACGCATGCAGTTAGTAAGGATCGGTCACTGTTGTATGGTATTATATATAATGACATTATGGAATAGGATGGGGACAGGCCTGGCAACACGGGGGGAGGGGGGAATGTCGCCCGTTCAGTTTTGGGCAAAAAGATTTACCTAACTTAATTTGCGCCCTAAAAAAATAGTTGTACTTTGTCAATGGTCAGACAACACTAAATGACACGAACAGTCACTCAGTCTGTTTGATGGACAGGAGGGCTATCCGTCCAGGAACTGCACATATCAGTGTCGTTATTGAGTGTCAACATTACGATCCTGTTTGCTCAGGTGGACCGATTCCTTGCAGTAGTTTATCATTATACTTAAAATCGTTATATAACTAGGACTAGTTATAGCAGTCTGTGCTTTCTGTTGGTTTTACAACATTTTTTTCTTAACGATTCAGAACGTCCATGTAGCTGCAAAAATGAACGCTGGTACTTTTCGCTCCAGGCAATACAAACCGTGAGAGTGACGAAAAATGTGAAACTGAACTTCATCGCAAATACCAGATTGCTAGTCGTTATCTTCTATCATGAAGCACTAATCAATGGCATAGCTGTGAGATTTCATTTGGGTTGCTGCAACGTACAGCTCAGTTTCAACCGAAATATCACTCCCCCCTCAGAATTTCAGACGCCCCCCTACAGATTTTTCCCCCACTGATGGGGGACGGGGTGTCCAGGAAATGGTGTATACGGCTCTCTGCACAGTGCACGAAGTAAATTATTTTGGCAGTAATTAATTTATTATATTTACTATATTTATTATACACGTGTAAATTAATTACTGCCAAAATAATTTACTTCGTGCACTGTGCAGAGTGCCGTATACTCCTAGTTGCGGCACACACGATACATACAGTAAAAAGCCTCAGGCACTGTGTTAGATTTGTATTCGACGTTATATATGCGTTTATTCATGTCGTCGATTTTACGGTTGCAATTCGACGTTGATTATACGTCGAGGCGACGTATATATACGTATAGACGTAATTTCGCCGTAAATATACGTATATTCGACGAATCAATGCCCACTGGGAATGTATCTTTGGTTGTTCTGAGATCCTTGATAGTTTCCTCAAATCCTTCAAATGAACATCCATATCAAAGCAATTATGTTTATATTTATTACAATTAAGGTACATATACAAAATATCAATGCACATTTGTATAATGCTCATTTAATGATTGTCAAGGATTGTCAAGTTCTCCAACAAATCTGTGTTCTAATTTTAAAATATTTTTGCTAAGGATACAACGGGTGTATAAATGAATTCTCCTGACAGCCAGTTGAAGATAAAATTCCACGCGTGAAAATGGTTCTCTTGAACATTGACTTAGGTACTTAATTGTTTACATGTAGTTCCACACGAGTAAAATGCACATTTCCTGCAAAGATCAAGAGGGTTTACAAAGAAATCCCATCAAGTTTAAGAAGAGATTATGGTTATAGCAGAACAATCTGAAGCACATCCCTGAGTGGGTTTGAACCACCAGCCCTTTGTTTAACAACTGCACAGAAACACACTCACGTTGCTTTTTGCCATTCGCACGTTTGTAGTTAAAATAAAATACTGACATTTTCCTGCCAGCCAGCAGTATTTCTCCTGCACTGACCATGAATAACCAATAACTTTATTTCATCTTTTGCAGGCTGTAATCTACAGAAAAGGAAGTGAATACTTGTATTAAGTTAAATCAAGCCGACGGAAATGTACTGCCGTTGTTTTTCTCCACTTTTCGTTTAAAGGAGAAAAATCACTGTCATTTTCCTGCGGTATTTCTTCTGTCCTGATAAGCAAGACTTGTATTTTATCTTTCATAAGTTGTTTGAATTTCTTGAAGTTCAGAAACAACTTGTTCCAGAAGGGAAATTAACACTTGCTTCAAAGTAAATCAAGACATATGTCTCTCTCGCTGCGTGTGCTCTTATCTGTCCATCTCTCTCTCCTCTTCTCTCTGGCAGTCTGTGCAGAGTTTCTGAAGGGGATGTAAGACCACTTGGCAAAGAAGAAAAATTCTGAGGCAGAATAAAAAAAAACATTATTCTCTTCTCAGTCAGATTCACAGCTTAGACACACTCAGACAGAAGCTCAACTCCGTTCTGCTCCCTATCCTCACAATCCAGAACCAGAAGATATTCAGACAATCAGTGCTGCTACATGAACAATATCAGACAGAACAGCCTGGACTCAAGTCACATCTCCCCCTTTTCTCCTTTCTCCCAGCCCTCTTAGAGACATAAAAGAGCTCGTGGTTCTCCTCTCTGTGAACTGGGCTCAGGGGTCACTGATCTGGCAGCTGTGGGCTCTGTTCCAGGGCAGAAGCAAGAGGCTTCTATTAACCCTTTCCAGGACTTCCAGCCCTTCAGTATTACTTTCTTTACTGTACTGTAAATGATATCTCCCGCCAGCCCTTCAAAGATACGTTTCCATGGGTGAATATGGTTGTCTGGGGAGTTGCGGTGTTGATCACTATTTGACTTCCCCGAGTGTTCAAGTGTTGTTCTTGGACACGGGCAAAAGACTCGCATTTTCGGTAAATATAAAGAGGGTTAAGGTTTCGGCTTTAGCGGAGGCAGTGTTTACATTGACAATAATAAGAAGAACGTCCCTGGGTGGGCTTGAACCACCAACCTTTCAGTTAACAGCTGAACGCGCTCACCGATTGCACCACAGAGACTGACAGGAAGGCTCTACTCCATTCGCACCTTTCCGGTCAAAAAATAAACATAGCTTGCATTTTCTTGCCAGTCTGCAATATTCCTTCTGCTCTGATAGCCAAGAATTAAATTTCATTTTTCACAAGCTGCATTAATTTCTTGAAAAACAAGTTGTTGCAGAAAGGAAATGCATTCATGCATTAAACTAAATCAAGCCCTGTGCGGTTGTCCAAGATGGTAGTTTCTGCACAAAAAGACAGGAAGAAATTCACAGCTGGGATGTGGAGCCAGGATCTCCAGTTAACGAGACAGGTACTTAAACCGACTCAGCCACGGTGCCGGCAGAATTCTCCTCTTTTACAGCAGCTTGGACACACCGCTCTGAGCCATTTGCGTTCAGTAAGCCCTGAGTCTGCCGGCTGAGCAAGCTGCCTCCTTTACATGGAACAGGAGCCCTGACCGTAAGAGAAATGGCTTTTATTGGGCACTTTTCATGTCCAATGCGCTTGACATCTCCCAAGGGCGACAGAGTTCATTTATGACACTTTTCCTTTCTTTCTTCTTTCTGTACTCTTTGAAGAAACTAAATGAGAAATCATCTAAGGGAAAATGTATTTTTTCATGGAGAAAACATGCACCAGGAAATGTTGTTTAGAAGAAGTGAGTTAACATGAAAAGTTACCTAATTTACCGGAGCAAATGCTCACCTAGCAAGATAAGCTTTACTACTAGAGAGAAGTAGAGTGAAAGACATGATCATTTCACGCCGTTGTGGAACAAAACACTTTTTTTTGGGAATTCTAAATCAATTAGAAATTCAGAGCGACACATAAAGGCTTTGTCTGCTTAAAAGTACTGATTTTTTAAAACTGATAAAAATGTAGAAAACACGGTTCTCACTTAGAAATTTAAGATGGGGGTGGGGTATTACTAGTAGCGGCGCTGAACTCACCATGGTACAATTCATTTACGTGACGGGCTAGTGGTTTAATGGATAACGCGGCTGATTTCGGTTTATAAGATTGTCGATTCGACTTCTACAGGGGTTGTGTGATTTAAATCAGGCTCCTCAGAAATAGATGTCCGTTATGTAAATGAACCGCACCTGAAAGCAAACGTTGGGTCTGGGTTCCTTTCTTTCCTGCATGAAATAGCAAATCGTTACAAAAAAAACCACCAACTAATGTCCAATAGTCCAATAGTTAGTAATTTAAGTAAACATGAATATACTGTAAGGTCTTGGTACATGGGAGTGGATTTCAACCACAATTAAAAAAGGGCAAATTATAATTACAGGCTTCAGACACTTTTTCATACAAAAGTGACCAAACACTCCCTAACTTTCAAAAGCAACCACATCAGCTGACCTCGACATGATTTGAACACGCAACCTTTTGATCAGGAGTCAGATACGCTACCATTGCACCACGAGGTCACTCATGGTGAGTGTTTTTAATTCACCCAAAGAGAAAAATCAGCGTCCCTGAAAAAGATTGTTTTCATTCTCTCCTGTGAGGAGCGCCGCTCTTCCAACGAGGGTCTCTTCTTCCCAGACCACAGATTATTCTTCCAGCCCGGCTCTCTCACGGAGAGCAGACACACCATCTCCACTAATGTGTTTACTACATCTATAGATCTGACCCCCTACAGCCTCGATATTCCTGGACAGGATATTTACCACCAGCCCCGTGAACGTCTCATCTTGACCTCTCCCAGGAGGAGCACAATTAACACAGAATCCTCTCTCCATTTAGCAAATAACACAAAACACTGTTTACCTGTCAAGACAGAAAACCAGGCTGCTCCAGGTGAGGCTTAAACTCACAACTTTGGCATGACTCCACTGAATATGTCATTTTACATGGCCTGAACCAAGAAAGAGATTGGAAGTCAAGAAGTTATGGTGTTGTTTTAATACTTGCCTACTCTTTTAATTTTTCGGTCAAATCTTTTATTTGGGAGTACTTTCAATGGATGTTAATCCTTGTCCCGATGCACGATTCTGGGCCATGGTGTGTCTTGAATAATGTTCTTATAGGCTTCAGTTTGGAAAAGTGCGCTCTTCAGAAGCTACCGAAACCGCTAATGGTTACATAACACTTAATGCAAAAGCAACGTTCGGGTTTGAAAAAGAATATTACTTGCTATAAATACAAACACTGTTACAGGAAGCGTGTTAGGGCTATTTTAGCTTAGATCATCAATTCATCTTAAATTCTTGTCCATCTATAGCAACAGCGTCATTGCTACTAAGCGCTAAAGGCAGGTCCTGGCAATACAATCTTCTTTAGAAAACATTTTTAAAACTATTTCCACTACCATACGTGAAGTAAAAGATTCCGATTGCATGCAACTAATAAATTATCTTTGCCAGGGACGTTGTAGCTAGATACAAATTACAATCAAACATTTGTCAGCTTTAACATTTTCTTTTGGATCCACAGGACGATCAGCATGAGCCATCAAAGAGCCTGTAGCGGCAAGAAGTTTAAAAGCACACAAGTGATCTGTCTTTGGTCAAAGGAATTGCTGGAGCAGTAGGACGCAGAGCAATATCTAGCAGCTGTAGACGATGTTCGGGGAAGAGAGATTCTGTTTTCAGCACAGGGAGTGAGAATGAGCTCAGTCCGGCTCCCAGCAGAATCCATTCTGGTTTGGTTACTGTCAGACTGTGCGTCTGAGGCTCTTTGGATCACAATGTGAAAAAAAAAGAACAAAAAACATTTGCTCACATCTTGTGATTTCCATGAGAGGAAGAGAAGATATCACTTTAAAAAAAATCAGAACTGAAGATTTGGATCCGGGACCTCATACTTGTCAAATGATTAAAATAATAATTATGAAAATATCAGGTTGTGTTTCTGCAACATATCGTGCACAGTATGCCATTTTTTTCTAAAAATACAGTAGATTGTACTTAATAAAAATGTACAATTCACCGCTGGTATAAACAGATGTGTGCTGTGTTTGCCTTTGTTTAAAAAAGTAGTTCACAATACGATGGAAAACACAGAAAGCACAAACTTAATAATATAACGATACAAAATCAATACCAAATCATAAAGCCAATTAAGTACCTATCCTTTGAAAACAGTGACATTTGTATCTACTTTTGAATTACAAATCAGACAGAGTAGTCCCTTAATTCAAAGATCAGATCTTGGCCAAAACAAGACAATCAGATTTTGGCTGAAATCGTAACAAGAGCCTCTGCTTCATCGTTTATTGAGCTTTTGATCAACGTCTGAGTGAAAAAGATTCGCTATTTTAACTCTTTGATTAAAGTTCACAAAAAGCACCTTCCTTCCAGCCGGAGTCAAAACAGCGACTTAAGGATTCCCTACTGTTCCCACTACAGTTTTCCGCTCTACCAACTGAGCTGTCAAACGGATCTAAAGAACTCCACTCTGGCACATACTACCCAAAGTAGTGAAATATTCCGGGTGATTAAATTCCAGTTCGACATCAAGTTTCCAACTTGTTTCCTTAGTCTTGGTTACCTTGAATTTAAGCCACAAACCAGGATTCTACTTTATAAACTTCCGGGGATGTTACAAAATGTTTGATAGGGCATCAATCATTAGAGGCGGAAATTCACTCCTTTTTTTTTTCTTGAGGCATCATATTAAACATTTCATTTGGATCGAGAAGAGGATCACCATGAGAAACAGAACAAACTGTTTGATTCTGGCTTTACTGGGAGCTGTATCACAGCTAATGCATTTAAAGCCTTCAGTATGCGATAGTGAGAGTTCAGTTATACCAGGGAGTGGGAGTGAAGAGAACTGAACTGAAATTTAGTAAATTCATATTTAAATAGAGTGTTCTGTCACTTAAAACTTACTGCAACACTACCAGGAGTGGGGATTGAACCCACATGGACATTTGTCCATTGGATCTTAAGTCCAATGCCTTAACCACTCAGCCATCCTGATCTACAGCTAGATGCTGATCAGTTGTTTAACATTTAAATATGATTCAACAATTAAAAAAAATTAAACCGGCGCCCTGTCACAGAAACGTACCCCGGTCACCCGCGCAACAAGCAGGGGTACTCAGCACTATACTAACGAGGAGCACTTGTCCGTGAGCTGAGCGTGAGCTCTGTTTACGGTCAGCAGTCATTTCCTCTTTTCCAAAGACATTTTCGCCTGCTCTCAGTAATTAATGTCGGTTTGAAGTCTGTTCCTGTTGTCTCCACTCTTGACAAAGAGCAGCCTTACGTAGGAGACTCCCTCTCTCAAGAAGTTTGCCATCACCCAGCAAGAAAGAAGAGCCAACCGGGGTAAACAGCTTGAAGTTCGAAAAAGATGTTGGCACGCCTGTAGCGTTTACACGAAACCTCTTAAAGTTGCGAGAATACTTCCTTTGTGTATAAAATACATTGTGAATGCTTTCTCAGCCTTTACTTTTTCGTTTTTATGACATTTTTTTACCAAGCATGTATATTCTTTTGTCCATATCTCCGCAATGGAAGCACAGAACGCCTTCAAACCAAATGCATTTTAAAGACCACGCCTTGTGGATATTTCCACAGCCTTTACATCAAACTATCAGTGAGCTAATTATCTTTTTTTAAACCTCCAGTTTTTCATCGATGCGTAATTACGCACGAACTGGAACCTGGGGGACCGCTGTGTGCACACGTTCACAACGCGAGAAATACTGTTCAATATGGCTTCGTGTGAAAAACCCATATATGACCATAGGAAGCAGAACAGTGCAGTCTCCAATTACCCAGACTGTAAGCATGGGAATAAAGCTTTGTTTGATTTCTAAAACCCTTCCTTTATGTCCTGTTTTCATTCAACTAAGGGTCAACTATATTCACAATACTACTGACAGCAGCAAGATTAAAATATTCTTTACTCAGCGGCTAATTAAAAACAGCTCCCATGATGTTCATACCGACTTTTTACACAGAACACTAACACAGCTTTGTGTTCAGAATCTCTTTTTCTCATGCTTTTATTTAATGTGGCACAATGCACTGGGATAGGGGTATTCTGTTCACAAACCAATAGCATTTAAACCAAAGCACCCACAATGCTGAAAGTAAGTGTTTTGCACACTAAGGAGGTCCTCTGACTTTTCCCAGCTTTGTTTTGGGTTGTGGAACCTTTATTTTTTTATGATTTTCTGAAGATAACACTACAGGTAATACACTGGGGTAGGTGGGTTGACTTCATGGCTCAATAGCAATTCAAATACAACAGCCACACTGCTGAAACTAAGTGTTTTCCACACCAGACAGGCCCCCGAACCTCATACAACCTTGCTGTGGCTGAGGCCGCTTTCTTTATTTTGTAATGATTTTTTGAAGATTACACTACAGGTAATACAGTGCGATAGGTGGGTCGACTTTATGGCTCAATAGCATTTCTAATACAATAGCCACACTGCTGAAATCAAGTGTTTTACACACCAGACAGGCCCCCTTACCTTATACAACCTTGCTGTGGCTGTGGCCCCTTTATTTATTTTTTTATTTCCATATGGCACCATTAGACAGCCGGTACATGGTGATAGGAGGGTGCTATTCACGAGTCAATAGCTCTTCAAGCACAACAGCCACAGTGCTGCAACCAGGTGTTTTACACATCAGACAGCTCCCCTAACCTTATACAACCTCGCTTTGAGTTGTGGAACATTTCTTTCAAATCACTTGGGTTCATCAATCATTTGATCATTTTTCAGCATGGAATAAACCTATTACTTGTGAACTTGAACTTGAACTTGAACTTTATTGCCATATGTAACCGGTACTGGTACAATGGAATTCTTACTTACAGAAAGTCTCTCGATTGTAAAACAAGTGTAAAAAACAAAACAAAGTGCAAACAGTGCATCAAGACAATGTACAAACAAACAATAGACAATGTGCAAGTAAACATGTAGACAGTTTGAATGTAAACAACACAGACGTGTAAACAATGACTGGAGATGTGCAATAGATAAGAAATCATAAAGAGGTAGATGGTCATGGTGTAGGTGTGGTCCGAGGGGGATGGCTAAATGTGTTCGCCAGTCTCACTGCTTGTGGATAGAAGCTATTGAAGAATCTTGTGGTAAGTGTCCGTATGCTCTTATATCTCTTGCCTGAGGGCAGTGGGGTGAAGAGCCGAGGCAACTTCTACGCCTTCCCGGACTCCGACCCCTGCCAGTCCCTTGACTACGCCTTCGCCTGTCGATTCTGTGCCTACGCCTGTACTACGCCTTCCCGGACTCGGACCCCTGCCTGTTTACTCCGACTACGCCTGCGTCTCGCGCCAACCCTACCAAGGGCACCGCATTGGATCCCTATCCTCAGCAGTCTGCCCCTGCGTGACAGGTTCTGAGTGTCTTGGTCACATCCGTTTGTGTGTATAGATGAAAAAGCTATTGAAGAGCACCCCTATACCCTCCCCATCTCGGTGGAAGTTGCCATGTTAAAAAAATCCTAAAAAGATAATTAAAGTTGCACACAACAAAGCATGACTGTGAAAGGTCAGGAGGCCTGCCTAGTGAGCACAAAAGAGAAGAAAGGAAACACAGTGTTTCAGTTGTGGCACCTTCTTTGGGTTAACTTTAACTAACCATTTACTTTTAATTAACCCAAAGAAAGCTCCTTAGCCGAAACGCTGTGTTTATTTTCTCTCTTTTCTCCCCCCCGATATGCAGCCCACCACCAGCTGTTGAATCTCTCTCTCAATCCTCTCGGGAAGAGGCATCCAGATAGAGGGTACCACAGGGTGGACAGGCACAGCATTTTGACCAACAGGACCCTTCCCTTCGAGATCAGGGACCTGCGTCTCCACCTGCCAAGTCTGACTCTTATCTTAACGAGCTTCTCCTTCCACAGCAGAAGCCCAGTGGCCTACTCATCAGTAGTAATATAGACTCCGAGGACCTTCAGGTGACCCGTCTCCACCTTGAAGGGTAGCCAAGAAGCAGGGCAGTGTCTGCCTTCCCTACCAGCAAGACCTCGGGCTTCTCCAGGTTAACCCCGGTGCCAGAGGCAGCACAGTAGGCCTGAACCACCTCCAAGGTGGAATGGATCTCCGCCACCTCTGTCAACATTATTGTGGTGTCATTGGCATACTAATAGATCAGTGAGGTGGCAGCGCCCCAAGGCAAGGTGACCCCGCGCACCCCCTCCTTCCTGCGGATCACCAGGCCCAAGGGCTCAGTCACCAAGGAGAAGAGCAGGGCAGACAGAGGGCAACCCTGCCACACTCACCTGGTCACGGGAAAGAAGATCATGAGGGAACTGTTCACCCTGACACACCTCAGTATCCCCCTGTACATGAGCTTCATGTCCTCTCCCTTTCCCGTCATGTCCTCCACAGGAAGACAGATGAAGGGAAATCCATGTGCTGATTGACAACAAAAAAGTCGCTTGAAATTATTCACCAATCTGTTTTATGTCTGACCACATCTCCCCTTCCTCTTTTCCAGTGAGCACATTACTTTCAGTGTCTTCTCCTGTCTTTTCCTTGCTGTATTACTGTCCCCTTCCCTCATGTGGAGATGGATCCACAGCCAAAACCCTGCTTGTTTCACCCTGTTTGTGCAGCATCAGTCTGTGTGAGGAGAGGGACTCACGCTGCTCCGGTGGTGCAATAGGTCAGCATACTTATACAGCAGAGTCATGCTGAGATTGTGAGTTCCAGCAGCTCCTGGAGCATCATTACTTCTAGTTTTAGCGACTGAAACTAATTGTTAAGTTTAGGTCTGTTCATGTTTCTCTGTCCATTTAGAAGAACTGTATTAACACAGGTAAATATGTTTCCACAAGCCAATACACTGCAGCTACATCTGATACTGTTGCTGTTTGTAGGCCAAGTGTTCCTGGTGTCAGCCTACTATACCATCTTCAATTGGCCCAAGTTTTTTTCTGCCACTTGACGATTCTGCTTCTGTATTTTTGCCAGTCTTTTTTGCATTTTATACAAACAGCTAACTTCAACTTCAAGGCTTCAAGGCTATGGATCATAAAAATTTCACTTTTCCTTGCTGAAAGTCTAACGCACAAGAGAGAATGGTGATAAACTTCCTGAATATTTGTCCCACAATAGACACTTTTTGGGGAAAATTTTTTTTTAATTTGATGTGTTATCATGTGAACTCTTGCTCTTATGATGGAAAAATATTGTATTTCGTATTGCATGTAATTAGATGGTAATTCTTTTATTTGTCCTGTCCTCTTGTTAAGATGTGTTGTAACGTTGCCATAGCCAAAATGTAATGTAGTGGCTCTCTGAAGGCACCAGTTCTGTAGGGTTTGGGCATTTACTGGGACAATTATTAATTGTAGCAGTAAATCACAAAATTGATTCTTTTGATGGCTTTAGAATCCAACCATGCGACATAACTCAAACAACGCACACACACAGGTACTAATACACAAGGATACATTTATTAATACATAGAATATGCATATAAACCTAACAGATCTTATCGAGAGGGTTATCAGAAGACAAAAGGTATATATTCATTCAGTTACAAAGAGTTACATATATCAAGAGGACATACGTTCAGTATATCATTCATTTAGACCGTTTCGTAAATGAACCTGGTTATAACTTCTACATTAGATGCTCAAAACAAGTACATAACTCTTAGGAATTAAATTGATATCAACTGTAATGGAGTGAAGTTGAATACTCATCCAATCTCTGGGGATTCAGATCTCCTGCGGGCACAAAGAAACAGTTGCAGGCTGTTGCTGTCCAATCCGCGCTCTCTGGCTCGGTGCCAGGCTGTGCTGTGCGGCTTGCGACGGTGCGCTGCTGATGCTGCTGATGCTCACTGACCGGCTAGTTAGTGTTGGCTTTAACTAGCAAAGTTTGCGCACAGGAGAAAAGATGACTGTGGGTCCCAGCAAGTCAGGAAGAGGACCGGTTCGTTCCTGATGAAGAGCTAGTTCTGAATAGTGATTCAGCTGTCCACAGTTCCGACCTGTTCACGAGGCTTGCTGCTGGTGCTCACCTCGGGTGGATCCTCTGATTACTCCCTGGCAACCTCCGCTCTAGACTCTTAGAACAAAGGAAAGCTCTGGCACTCGGACACACTGGCCGTTCCGTGGTTGTCCGGGCTGAGTCTCAGGATGGTCAGGAGGCGCGCTGCGAGAATGTCCTGCCCTAGGGAGCCTTCTGCTCCTGGGCCGTCCTGCCCTGGAATTCTCCTTTGAATTCCCTTTAGAATAGTCTCAGAAGTCCACTGAATCTCTTGAATCTCACTGAATCTCTGTGTTACCTGTTTTAACCTGGAGGAACTTCAGCTCGTTGATTGGCTGAAAGTTCCATGGGCATCAGAGTCCCACGTGGGTTACTCGGCCCTACCAGTCCCTGATTGGTTGATCAAGGTGAGATATGAGTCACTTACTCCTGACACTTAGGAATGCAGTCCAGATGTCCATCTGGCACTCCCTAGACAGATAGGCGCCAATGGATGACCATTGATCATGATAGCCAGGCTTAGCTAAGTGCATCCCCCTTTGGGAGCTGTCCTAGGAAACCTTATCACAGGTTCACAGGCTGCACCACAGAGATGAAAAGAGAAATGGGGCCTCATTTGGGAAGGCTCAGAACACTTAATTCTTTCTTATTAATAAGCCTCGCCGCTACAGTGTTATTTCAGGAAAATAAAGTATATGCTCAGTAGAGGGGGTATAATATTTTGTCTGTTAATCAAACATAATCAGCAATTATGGACAACCTTTTTTTTTGCCAAGGTTGTGAATATTGTAATGCCTCTGAAGTCACATTAAAACTTCCTGTAGAATTAAAAAAACACAGAAATACAAGCGGGCATGATTTGTGTCCTGGATACTTGAATGCAACAAATCCTGCCCCGGAAAGTGCCCCTTCTCTCCTTTTGAGCCACTGCCCACCAAAAGGTCTCTGCACGGCTCTGTTTGGGAGATGTCAAGATGCTGAGCGTGTGCTGTGTTTCAGTGGCGGATGTAGAGCACACGCTGTTGTACACGGAAAGCACATTGAGCTCCTTGGACATGAAAATTGCCAGATGGTTAAAACTTCTCTCAGTAAACAGGAGATCCTGTGTCCAAAATCCCGAGGTGCCTTTCTTCCTGTCTTGTCATACAGAATGTATTGTAACCAACGGGGTTCATGTGGGTTCCCTCGCCGCCACCACATTAGGTCGGCCCCCAACCGTTGGGGACTCGAACCTGGGCCTCTGGCGTCACTCAACAGGGACCCAGCCTGTTGAGCTAAAGAGAAATCTCCCTTTAGCCCAGCGGCTGCAGCCCCTGGTATCACAGGGAAGGGCGGAGATGTCACCGCGGCGGTAAGCCGGCTCTTACACGCTTCTGGTGGCCGTAAACATTACACTCTCCCCCGCTTAACTCGCCGTCCTTGGCGAAGGGCTATCCCATCCTACTGCTGACACCAATGTAACACTACGGGGTTCACGTGGGTGCCCTTCCCGCTGCCACATCAGGTCGGCCCCCCACTGTTGGGGACTCGAACCTGGGACTCCGGCGTCACTCAACAGGGACCCAGCCAGTTGAGCTAAAGAGAGATCTCCCTTCAGCCCAGTGTCTGCAGCCCCTGCTATCCACAGGGGAGGGCGTAGACATCACCACTCTGGTAAGCCGGCTTTCACACTCATTGGTGGCTGTTAGCGTTACAGTATCATTAAGGACAATCACATAGGGCTTGATTTAGTTTCATGCAAATATTTACTTCCTTCCTTGGAATAACTTGTTTTTCAACAACATTCATACAATTTGCGAAATATGAAATACAAATCTTGCTTATCAGTGCAGAAGAAATACTGCCAGATGGCAAGAAAATGACGGATTTTTTTTTCTTTAACCAAAAACCTGCACATAGAGATGTAGAACAAAAATCCGCTTGAGACGTTTTCGTTGGGGAGGAGGGTTGTGGAAGGGCAAAAAAATAAATCTGTTGCGTTTCATAAAATTCAGTTACGAACGGCGCAAGTTGCAGGTGATTGACTCCTCTTCACTAGGTGGCGATAGGAGGTGCAGTGAAGTTTATATCCGGCTGCAGAGACTCCTCTTTCTCAGCTCCGCTTCTCGATTGTCTTGAAGTCGCCTCCACGTTAACGAATGACGTCATCATACTACGCAACACTGCATATATTTCACCCACGTGTAGGTGATTGAATCATTTTCTTTAGGTAAAGAAGGAAGTTGTTTTTTTAATAACTTCAGTTTCTTAAAACGTAGCGTCTTGTCGGTTGTGTTTATGCTTGAACAGAGCACAGACCTGACAACAGAATCTGTGAAGAATAAAAATAAAGAAGTTGTTCTGTTTAAATCGCAAGTCAGCCTTTGTTTCTGACCGACTCTGAAGAAGGATGGCGGAGTGCTTGTTAAATCTGCAAACCCAGCTTGACTCTTTCATGCAGGTTTTGCTCAAATCGATCGTGTATGAAGTGTCAGAAGTTTTCCGAAACAGGATGTCTGACTCTGAGGACGAGTTTCAAGACAAACTCCGCAGCGTCTCCCAGGTCCTGGTGAGACGTGCCGTGTTTAAAATCACACAGTGTGTGGAGGACAGTGTCGGGAGTGAAATGGCGCAGCTGAAGAAGGAGAACGAGAGCCTGAAGTGGAGATTACAGCTGTGGGAGAAGGAGTCGGGAGCAAGAGGAGATCAGGAACAGACAGATCGTGTTGGACACACGCTTCCCTGTGAAGTCACTGCAGAAATAAAAGAAGAAATGGACACGGAACTGCAGCTCTCAGGTCAGTGTGGTGACTTGTATGAAGTCAGTGTGTTTAAAACCAGTGTCTATAACTTTCTCACTGGTGAGTTTTTTTTAACTAAACTTTATTTTAAAGAAAACATCTCGCAAGAGTAAACATTCTCGTTATCTAACAAACTATCAAAGTGTCATAAAAAAAGCTTTCCTCAGTGGTGAGAATATAGTGGCGAGATGCAGAGTGACGTGGGAAAGACTTGTGTGATGTAGCAACGGGATTATTTACTGGAAACTGAATTGTTTTGTCCGGTTACGGCGCTGAAAATACCTCGTTCACATTCAACAATTGTTTCACTGAATCAATTTGTACTCTGACGTCATTAGGAAACAACATTTATAAATGAACAAGTAATAGGTTTATTCCATGCTGAAAAAAAGAAGAGAGAAAACACAACGTTTCGGCCGTGGAGCCGTGTTTTTCCTCTCCTTTTTTCAGCATGGAATGAACCTATTACTTGTTCCTTGGAAGCCTACGCATGCTGACGCAACTATCCACATGAACATTTATAAATATTGTATTTACGTTGTATTGGTCTAAATTTTTACTAAGTATACTAATGATTGTGTATATAAACATTATTTAATTGGTTTAAGTATTACTGTCGTCCAAGGTCTGTGTCTGTATTGAGTCCTTGAATATTAATCCTGTGTGTCTATATTAACCCCTCTCTTTCTCAATGCAGTGTTAGTGTACTGTAGTGTCCAGAAAGTGTCTGTATTAACCTCTCACTCAGCGCAGTGTTAATGACCTGTAGTGTGCAGTCAGTGTGTCTGTATTAACCCATTTCTTTGATTGCAGTGTTAATGTCCTATAGTGTCCAGTCAGTCTGTGTTAACCCCTCTCTCAGTGCAGTGTTAATGTACTGTTATGTTCAGTCATTGTGTCTGTATTAACCACTCTTTCAGTGCGATGTTCATGTACTGGAGTGTCCAGTCAGTGTGTCTGTATTAACCCCTCTCTCTGTGCAGTGTGTATGTGCTGTTATGTCCATTCAATGTGTCTGTATTAACCCCTCTCTCAGTGCAGTACTAATATCCTGCTGTGTGCAGACAGTGTGTCTGTATTAACCCCTCTCTCTCAGTACAGTGTTAATGCACTGTAGTGCCCAGTCAGTCACCGTGTCTGTATTAACCCCTTTCTCTGATTGCAGTGTTAATGTCCTGCAGTGTCCAGTCAGTGTCTGTATTAACCTGCCTCTCTCTGTGCAGTTTTAAAGTAATGTAATGTGCAGTCAGTGTGTCTATTAACCCATTTCTCTCAATGCAGTGTTAATGTACTGTGTTGTGCAGTCAATGTGTCTGTATTAACCCCTCTCTCAGTGCAGTGGTAATATGCTCTTAGTTCCAGTTTGTCCATGTCTGTATTAACCCCTCTCTCTTTCAGTGCAGTGTTAATGTACTGGAATGTCCAGTCAGTCAGTGTGTCTGCATTAACCCCTCTCTTTCTCAATGCAGTGTTAATCTACTGTAGTGTGCAGTCAGTGTGTCTGTATTAACCCCTCTCTCTCTGTGCAGTGTCAATGTAAATGTAATGTAATAGTGATATTATTACAGTAGTCTTACTTTTTACATGGTAGTTAGGTTTCTGACTAAGCTAAATCAGAACATGCCCTTATACCCACATATTCCGCTATGTTAAAACAACCCAAATTGA
Organism: Lepisosteus platostomus; assembly: GCF_059453375.1. Lineage (NCBI taxonomy): Eukaryota > Metazoa > Chordata > Actinopteri > Semionotiformes > Lepisosteidae > Lepisosteus > Lepisosteus platostomus. The sequence goes on along the minus strand of NC_142615.1, from coordinate 62,582,435 downwards.
TTGTGATTGTGAGTGTACTAGTATGCGTGTGTGTAGTTTAAAGCTTTTTAGATCACATGGCCTCAGCTATCACTACTATGCTGATGATACTCAAATATACATCCATACCAAACCTGACGCTGATGTGGCTGTCTCTGATGTGCAAATTCTATTTGCATCCCCGATATAAAATTTCCTTCATTTAACTCTGACAAGACTGAAGTCATGCTTATTGGCACCACCCATCACCTTTGTACAACCAATGTGTAACCCCATCTGTAGATGGTCTTGTACTTGAGCTTCAGTCTAAATTGAATAACTTGGGGATGATATTTGACATTCGACCCACATGTGCAGCATGTTGTCAGAACATCTTTCATTCACCTCATAAATATTGCTCGACTACGCCCTATGTTATCACAAACTGTGGCTGAAAAGTGTTGTCTAATCTTGAATCGACTACTGTAACGCTCTACTCTCTGGGGTTTCTAAATCCACATTGAACAAACTTCAGTATGTCCAAAATTCAGCAGCCAGAACCCTGACCACGTCTAGTACAAATGATCACATTACTCCTATCCTGGAGTCCTAGCACTGGCTTCCTGTCAAGTTTCATATCGACTTAAAAATCCTCCTGCTCACCTATAAGACTCTCCATGTCTTGGCTTGACACCTCCATACTGGTCTGATATTATCACCCTACTCCCTACCTTGCAATCTTCGCTCTTCTAATTGTGTTCAACTATTTGTCCCCCAGTCTGTCTACACTCTATGGGTGACATGGCCTTCTCCTGTTTTGCCCCAAGCTCTGGAACTCTCTCCCCAAGGATATCAGAGAGTCACCTTCTCTAAACTCTAAATCCAGACTTAAAAACTTTTTCTTCAGAAGAGCCTTTATTGAACTGTTCTGTACCCCTCTGCTCCTACTGTACTTAGTACCACTGTCTACTGTCTCCTCTAACTGCGTATTCTCATCGTGTTAATTTTGTGTATTTTTTGTTGTTGGCATTCTGTAAAATGCTTTGAGAAGCCACTTCTAAAGGTATAAAACTATAAAATAAAGTTTATTCTTATAAAGGTCGTGTCTTCTTGGCCTGTGTTTACAGGCTCAGAGGCCAGTGTTCTCTCCAACGCTGGGGAAAGGGCTCTTGAACAGCAGCACAGTGAGGAGGAGTGGGGCTCCAGTCTGATGCAAGAGACAGAGCTCACTTCCGCAGAAGGGAAAGAGGCACTTAGTGAGCAGCACACAGACAGCAGACAGAGTGTCAAGGATCTGGACTCTGTGGCCATGATGAAGACAGAGCCTGAGAGTGAGACACCTGGGCTCTTAGTATGTGATGATTTTACAGAGAAGATGAATAATCTGGACACAATCAATATTACACAAGGTTGTTATGAACTGGGCTGTGTCTCTGTACAAGAGCACAGTGAAGAACTGGATGTTTTAAATCTTACAGAGCAGGATATGGATCCCAAGTTGATTGACCCTGCAGAGCAGCAGACTGATGTACCTGGTGAAGAGAACATTACTCATATACAGCACACAGAGGAGAGTCAGTACAGGGAGGAGCAACAGCAGCTCCTACAGGGCTTGATAATAATTAGGCCTTGTTCTGTTCAAGTGGAGAGACTGTCACTGCAGAGTCTCAAACAATCATACGATCCCTTAGTATCTGATGACTTTACACACAGGTTTAATAATCTGGTTACTGGGAAAATTGTTGAACTGGAGAGTATGACTGTTCTTGGCCAAAGAGAGGAACAGCTGAATGAACTGGATTGTTTAAGACTCAGAGAGCTGGAGAACGAGCCCCAGATGATTCACACTGCTGAGCAGCACACGGTGGAGAAAACACAGCTCTGTTTCAGCACATGGAGCAAGTCCATTCCATGGAGCATTTGCAGAATAAGAGACCCCAGCACGATCAGAGATTGTGGAAGAATAACTCAAGGCCTTGCTCAGATGGAGTGGACAAACTGCAATTATGGCACGGGGAGAAACCGCGTTTCTGTCAGTCTAGCATTTCACAACCCTACCAGCACCTTCACACAGGAGAGAGACCTTTCAGCTGTAGTCATTGTGGGAAGAGTTTTAGTCGGTCAGGTGACTTAAAAACCCACCAGCGCATTCACACAGGAGAGAGACCATTCATCTGCAGTCAGTGTGGGAAGAGTTTTAGTCAATCAAGTAACTTTAAAACCCACCAGCGCATTCACACAGGAGAGAGACCGTTCAGCTGCAGTCAGTGTGGGAAGAGTTTTAGTCGGTCAAGTATCTTAATAATAATAATAATAATAATAATTGCTTACACTTATATAGCGCTTTTCTGGACACTCCACTCAAAGCGCTTTACAGGTAATGGGGACTCCCCTCCACCACCACCAATGTGCAGCATCCACCTGGATGATGCGACGGCAGCCATAGTGCGCCAGAACGCTCACCACACATCAGCTATCAGTGGGGAGGAGAGCAGAGTAATGTAGCCAATTCATAGAAGGGGATTATTAGGAGGCCATGATTGGTAAGGGCCAATTGGAAATTTGGCCAGGACACCGGGGTTACACCCCTACTCTTTTCGAGAAGCGCCCTGGGATTTTTAATGACCACAGAGAGTCAGGACCTCGGTTTTACGTCTCATCCGAAGGACGGCACCTGTTTACAGTATAGTGTCCCCATCACTATACTGGGGCATTAGGACCCACATGGACCACAGGGTGAGCACCCCCTGCTGGCCCCACTAACACCTCTTCCAGCAGCAACCTTAGTTTTTCCCAGGAGGTCTCCCATCCAGGTACTGACCAGGCTCACACCTGCTTAGCTTCAGTGGGTTGCCAGTTGTGAGTTGCAGGGTGATATGGCTGCTGGCAGCCATTAATAGCCCACCAACACATTCATACAGGAGAGAGACCATTCAGCTGCAGCCAGTGTGGCAAGAGTTTTAGTCAGTCAAGTGACTTAAAAACCCACCAGCGCATTCACACAGGAGAGAGACCTTTCAGCTGCAGTCAGTGTGGGAAGAGTTTTAATCAGTCAAGTGCCTTAAAAACCCACCAGCGCATTCACACAGGAGAGAGACCGTTCAGCTGCAGTCAGTGTGGCAAGAGTTTTAGTCAGTCAGGTGGCTTAAAAACCCACCGGCGCATTCACACAGGAGAGAGACCGTTCAGCTGCAGTCAGTGTGGGAAGAGTTTTAGTCGGTCAAGTGACTTAAAAACCCACCAGCGCATTCACACAGGAGAGAGACCATTGTAGCGGCAAGGTTTATTAAAATACAGGAATTAAGTTTACTGCTCCCTTGCCAGTCTCTCTCTCCCTCATCTCAAGTGGTGCTTGATAGAGAGAGGTCATTCCATTTGGTTCACATTTAAGGTGTTTTTCTAGCTGATAAGAGTGTTCTGATAAGGAACAACTCCCAAAGCTGAGACACGTGAATGGTCATCGCTGGTGCCTCACTGTCTGGGAGATTGCAAGGGAGAGTCTCATCCCAAGTGGTTTACAACCCCAAGGTCAGAGTGCATGGTTACTCATCCTCTCACGAGGCACCAATAAATGTAGGGGTTTGTGCATTTACTGGGACAATTGTTAATTGTTCCAGTTAGTCACAAAATGATTCTCGAATGCCCATGGATCTTCCAACCAATGAGCGACCGTAGTTCCTCCAGGCACAACTCCAGCTCCTCCTGGACATCCTCAGACTCAGCTCAGACAGTCACGTAACGGCCAGTGCCAGGACTTTTCCTTGTTCTAAGAGTTGAGAACAGAGGTTACCAGCATGTAACCAAAGGATCCACCCAAGGTTAGCCCAGCAGCAAGCCTCGTGAACCCACCGCGAACGATCACCTGATCAACGAATAAACTACGGTTGGAACTGTGGACAGCTGAATATCAGTACTCAGGACTCGCGCTACATCGGGAACGAACCGGTCTTCTTCCTGTCTAAAGATTGTGACTTTTCTGTGTGCAAACTCTGCTAGTTTCAGCCAACACTAACTAGCCGGTCTTCAGAGAGCATCAGCAGCGCACCACAGCAGAAATCTCTTCTTCCTTCTCCTTCTCTCACGTCGAACCAACACTGCCTTGCACCGGGCCAGAGAGCGCCGATTGGACACGGCAACAGCCTGCCACTGCTTCTTTGCGTCCGCGGGAGATCTGAATCCCCACAGAGCGGATGAGTATTCCACATTCTGCATTAAAGCTCGAGAATTCAATTGTTACCTCAACCTGAGTTGATATCAATTTAATTCCTATGAGTCATGTACTTGCTTTTGAGTATCTAATGTACAAGTTGTGACAAAGTTCATTTACAAAACGGTCTAAATGAATGATATACGGAATGTATGTCCCTCTTGGTTTGTAACTCTTCGTGATGGAATGTATACCTTTTGTATTCTGCTAACCCTCACAATAAGATCTGTTATGTTTAAATGCACATTTTATGCATTAATAAATGTATTAGTATCCGAGTGTGTGTGTTGCTGAGTTATCCCGCAAAGTCGGTTTTCTAATAGCCATCAAAGCCATTTTCTGACTTAATGCTACAATTAATAATTGTCCCTGTAAATGCACAAACCCCTACATTTACTGGAGCCTCGTGAGAGGATGCCTATAAGCTCCTCCAGTCAGAACAGGAGGTTCTACTGTACACAGAGGGGTGGGACGGGGGAACAAGCTGATACCCTGGCTTCTCTCCAGACACAGCTGGATGAATTCCTCCAGTTTGGACAGGAGGATCTACTGTACACAGAGAGGGGTGGGGGTGTGGAACAAGCTGATAACCTGGCTCTCTCTCCAGACACAGCTGGGTGAGCTCCTCCACTCAGGACAGGTGGCTCTACTGTACACAGAGAGGGGTGGGAGAGGGTAACAAGCCGATACCCTGGCTTCCCAGTGGGCAGTGATTCGTCAAATATACGAATATATCACAGCAATAATATAGCTATACGTGTATATATACGTTGCCGCGATGTATAATCAATGTTGAATTGGAACCGTAAAATTGACGACATTAATAAATGCATATATAATGTCAAAAACACATCTAACACAGTGCCAAAGGCTTTTTATACATTGTTTGTGCCGCATCTAGGAGTATACGGCAATCTGCATAGTGTACGAAGTAAATTATTTTCGCAGTAATTAATTTATTTACACAGCTTTGCATACAAGGGTTTTGCGGAGGGGTCTTCCCCCTGCCTGAAAAAAAAGTAAAATGTTTGAGTGCCTATAGATTTTCTATTTTTATTTTCTCAAGAAAAGTTGATACCATATCCTGGACACCCCGTCCCCCATCAGAGCCGGTGCCCAGGGAAAAATCTGTAGGGGGGCGTCTGAAATTCTGAGGGGGGGTGATATTTCAGTTGAAATGGAGCTGTACGGTGCAGCTACCCAAATGAAATCTTGCAGCTATGCCATTGATTAGTGCTTCATGATAGAAGATAACGACTAGCGATCTGGTATTTGCGATGAAGTTCAGTTTCACATTTTTCGTCACTCTCGCGGTTTGGATTGCCTGGACCGAAAAGTACCACAAGCGTTCATTTTTGCAGCTACATCAACGGAGGTTCTGAATCGTTAAGAAAAAATAGTTGTAAAAACCAACAGAAAGCACAGACTGCTAGAACTAGTCCTAGTTATATAACGATTTTAAGTATAATGATAAACTACTGCAAGGAATCGGTCCACCTGAGCAAACAGGATCGTAATGTTGACACTAACGACACTGATACAGTACTTGCCCTTCCTGGACGGAGAGTCCTCCTGCACATCAAACAGTCCGAGTGACTGTTAGTGTCAATTAGTGTTGTCTGACCATTGACAAAGTACAACTATTTTATTAGGGCGCAAGTTAAGTAAATCCTTTTGCCCAAAACTGAAGGGGCGACACTCCTCCCTCCCCCCGTGATGCCAGGCCTGTCCCCATCCTATTCCATAATGTCATTATATATAATACCTTACAACAGTGACCGATCCTTACTAACTGCATGCGTTAAAATTGCACATCAGGGGGGCACATAACCGCAATGTATTATCAATGTTAAATTTCAACCATAATATCGACAACATTAATAAATGCATACGTTGAGAAAATATCTAACCCAGCATATTTTCCGGTTATATACCACAATGCATTGCTAGTATTCGTTGGTCACCATTTTGGACACGTTTTTCAAACGTAGAAGATTGAAGTATTCGCAAATATCTCAGCAGTCCTCTTTTGACGAGTAAGTATGAATAATAATAATACTATCTGAATACATACAGATCTTTCTTAATATTATTTTGATTAAAATAGTACGTGAATAAGCAAAAAATGGCACATAAAAATAGTGTGAATGGGGAAGATGACACAAAATCTTTTTGCTCTAATTATTCTTATTCTATGTTGTACTTTCAAACTTTGGGTACTCTTTGATTAGGACAGACTTTATTGCTCAACTGCTATGATGCAAGCCAAATTTTATACATTTATTTCAGCTTTGAGCTTAGTAAACCATTCATTTTTTAGATTATACTAAAGAAGATATTAATCATCATTTATTTGGGAAGTAATATTTTATAAGTTTCTCCTAGCTGCGGTGCTGAAGTCCCACCCTACATCAACAGAAAAAGAAATAAAGGAGCACGCAATACGTTACTTGAAGAATGCATATGCAAGGCAGGGGGCCAGGAGATCTGGACACTGAAAATAATAGGTTTCTTGTTCTGTTAGGACAGTTAGACAGGGTTTGCAAATAGTGGACAAAAATCGTCTTAACTTCCATTGCAATATTTTTTTTCTTGGAAATATAGAAGTTGTACATTTTAAAATTTATATTTGAATCAAAATGAGGTTTTGAGTTAGTGTGTTAATGTAATTAGTTTGTGTTTGTCATTACTATACTGTATATTGCCATGTTACCAGAATTTGTAGCTGAAGTTTAAGACTAGTTGTGTTTTTTATGATTATTGCCCATATGTTGATTGTTGATTGAATGTATACAATGTATAATTTGAAATACATATGTTTCAGGTGTGAATGTGTATTTTCAGGATAAATTTAATCATTGGCTTGGTTTACTTGTTTCTACACCTATAAAACCTATCTTTGATGTATAATAAACCTCTACCCATATACGTATAATAGACCTCTAACCATATACGTATAATAGACCTCTAAAGTTATCCATATAATAGACCTCTAAAGTTATCCGTATAATAGACCTCTAAAGTTATCCGTATAATAGACCTCTAAAGTTAACCGTATAATAGACCTCTAAAGTTATCCGTATAATAGACCTCTAACCATATACGTATAATAGACCTCTAAAGTTATCCGTATAATAGACTTCTAACCATATACGTATAATAGACCTCTAAAGTTATCCGTATAATAGACTTCTAACCATATACGTATAATAGTCCTCTAAAGTTATCCAGAACTCCAACCATATATGTATAATAGTCCTCTAAATTTATCCGTATAATAGAACTCCAAACATTTACGTATAATGAACATCTAATCATAGACGTATAATTGACGTATAACAATAGACGTATATTAGAATTTCATTCTAGACGAATTGCGGACCACATTTAGACGTCTAAGGTATGCATTTAATAGACGTATATTATACGTCTTTTGCCCACTGGGGTGTTTTTGTATCCACGCAAAACCTCGCATGAAAGTGAAGTTGATAAATTTTACTTGTAAAATATTTAACACGTTACAAACTATTAAAATACATCAGAAAAGTACCCGAACTCATCCAATTTATGCATTTGAAACGAACGGATGGGGGACTTTAACATGACTTTAAGGAATCTGGAAATTCACTTTTAGGAGTCTTCGGAAGTCTGGACCCAGATGTGCTCGTACAGTGAGGAGGAGTGTTTTGACTTCCTGCTTTCAGCTCGTGCATTGTTTCTTCTTGTGACCACCAACAGAGAGAGCTTTACCGGTTCACAGAAACGTCCCGGGAGTTTTCTGGGTTAAGAGGGAAGAATAAATGTAATAAATGGAGATGTTATTGCCGCTGGGGAGTATGAAGGCGGTTTAGCGAGGCGGTGGCGTGTGGAGGGAGGAGACGCGCATTCCGCACGGGCAGCGTAGGGCAATGAGTCGCACCTGCTGCGCGCTGAGTCCTGTCCTATATAACCGCTGAGCCCGGACACCCACAGCCTCTCCAGTCAGTGCTGGAGTTTTTTTTTTTAAATAATACTTCAGAAGGTGCAGAAACGGACTCTTTTGCTCAGTTGAGGCTATAGGAATCTTTGTTTCTTTTCAGGCTGTCAGGAATAGCGCTTATTATATTTTTTTTTCTCAGACTAAACAGTATCATTGGGCTGAATTTCAGTTAAACGCCTAGTTTAGGAAGATCAAGAATGAGTTAGGGAAGACAGAGGTGGAGACTAATGGAAGTTATGAAAGCCATTAATGGGTTGTTTCTGCTTGAGCTTGATTTACACCTTCGTAGTGCAAAGTCTAAGGGTTAATTGCAACAAACTGAAAGTGAAGTACTAACAGGTGTTCAACCCGTGTTTAGTACGCAGCTGTGGTCTGAAGTTGTGCTCCACTTTAAGTCCAATTGCAACGAACGTTGCTGCTGTGCTTAGTCCACAGCACTGTACTTAACCTGTTCTCAATTGCAACGAACACAGAGTAATATTTGTTGCCCTCTAGAAGTGACTAAACTAGTTAATTATTTTAAACCACCTTTTAATATGGCTTGAGCAACTTAATACCATACTTGGTGTAACGATGAATTGCATTAGAAGGCTCTAGAATATAGTGGAAATAATAGTTACCACGTACTGAATTTATGCATCTGCTTGAAAACATTGTAATATTTAATTAAAATTGCTTAACACTCATACCACATTTATTCATAATGAAGTTGATTAATGTGTGTATTTACAAAAGTGACATTTACTAATTATGTTGAATGTTAATCATTACTAGTAGCTGTGAAGTTTAAGGTGCTAGGGAGTGAAGAGAACAGAACTTAAACTATTATTTATATAAATGTAGCGTGAGGCTTTAATGTGTTCTATAAAATCGAGGAGTCAACTGGATAGATTTGTTAAATATTTTAGTGATGGTTCTCTGTGTTTGTGGTTATCAGAGGAAAGCAGGGATGAGGAGGAAATAGGTTGCACCCAAGCATGTTAAAGGAAAAAAACTCAGCATCTTAAGTGATATATGATGGTTTACAGTCCCTTTTCTGTCCTGTGGCTGTGATCCAATGACTGTGTTAAAACAGCCAGGGTTGTGCTAGCTCTTGATGGACTGGTATGCAAACCAAATGACAGACAAGCAAAGCGTTGTTTTACAATTCTGAAAGCTTGTTCAATGTGGCTTCTTGTGGTTTTATGACTCCTGTTATAGTGCTGGTCTTCTAATGTTGTTGGATTGTGCGCAGGTGTTAGAAGATACCATCATAAAGGATAAGCAAGACTTAGCAAAACAACACGCCAGCAAGCACTTCCCCCCTTCGAAAGGAAGATGTTGGAACTGATTAAAGAGCTTAATCTGAACTGACACAGGAGAGAGAGAAAATCAAAGTTCTGAAAAGTAAACACAAGGCACACCCTGCTAAAGAAATGTATTGCCTTTAAAAAAATGCTTAGAAGGTCAGAGGAACAATTGTTTTGTTGTTTGTTTTTTGCTCAAGTATTTTTATTAGTCTAATTTCCAGTTCTGTTAAAAATAAAACTTAACTTTACTGATTATTAGTCGGTGTCTTTTGTAATGATTTAGGTATAATGATGTCTGCTTATTCATCTGGAGTGTTAAACAAAATTAATGTTGCAATAATACAGTAGTGTTTAATTTCAAATGCAAAGCTGTGGTTCTCATTTGTTTCATGACTAAATATAATTGTGTATCTCATTAATAACTATGTCACCTCATCAGGTGAATTGTCGTCTAAATGCAATTCTTAAATTAAAAACTAACTGATTTGTCAGGAAATTTAGTTTGAATATAAACAAGATACAGAAAAGTAATTGTATATTAACGTGGCCTACCTATTATTCTACTAGTCAGAAGTGTTCTGATGTACAGTCCCCTGCAGTTCAGGCTAATTATTACAACAACGCCGAGCCCTCGGAACCGGATTAAGCACAAGTTAAGCTGAGCTCCAACTTTGTTCCACATGTTTTTTGCCGCAATTGAACTCAGAGCGGGAGATGATCTCCAGAATGTACCATACTAACCTAGTACGCGGCTGTGTTTTAACTGGGGAAGTCGATTGCATTTGACCCTATGGGTTTATATACATGGGTTTCTCTGCATACACTACCATAAGGGAGGAATGGTGAGTTAGAGGGAGGGCACCAGTTTGGTTTATCAAGAATTCACCAAACTGAGTAGAACTACAGATCCAACCATTCAAAATGTGCAAGGTATGCTGCAGTAAATCGCAGTGCTTGTTCCGCAAAGAACTGTAGGATACCGCATGATGTATCAAAGTAGGGTGGAATATCTTGTAAAACCACCAGGTGGAGCTATGAAAGCTCTCATGTGCAGCATTTGGTCTGTTGCCAGAAAACACTTGGTTTTGAATCCCTGTCAATGCTGAGGGACAATTGTTTGTCAATTACAGAATTTAACAGTCTAAACGGTATATACAATTTAATAAGTTTAAGCTTTGTATTACATTGTTAAACATTAAACTGATTAAAAAGTACACTGAAGTGTTATAGAGGACACAAATTGTGTATTGTCTCTTACATTAAAAAAAACATTCATTTTAATGTGATATGAAAGATTAATAATGAATAACATTTGGATAGGCTGTAAGTTCAAAATATTACTGTAGTCCACTTTCTTTCTAAACATCTGCATCAATTTGTCTTGTTCACCCATGATTACTTAAACATTTTGCCTGCCCTTTTCAGCTATAGCTTTGTTTGAACCCAGCTCCTGGCATGAGTTTTCCTTTAACAAAAACATTTCTTTGAAAAACTAAAATAGTAAATTATATTGATTTGTTGCTATTTCTAAATATCACAAGATGTTCAAAATTAAGTGATTTATTAATAACAACTAATAATTTCAAACTGCTTGTATTCTAAAATTGTATTTTGTTTGGGGTATTTTGTAACTGTTTTCACAAACTAATAAAACAAAATTTATTAAACATCTGAGATAGGGTGTTCTATACCTCCGTTTACTTTCTGAAACTCCATCGATATTTCCTGTTTTCACACAGATAAGAATAAACTGCACGTGCAAATCTTTTCACAAGTGTAAAGATGTTCTGTGCTCAATAGCTCTTTAACACAGTGCGCATTATGTCATATCTTTAAGCATCAGTTGAAGCATTCTGAAGTCTGACAATCGTAAAAAGTTACCAAATAGTATTGGTGAAACTGTTACCTGTCCTGGATAAAGCGATTAGAAAATAGTTGGATTTACACGTGTAAGAAACTTTCTGATTTTAATGGGATACGGAAGATATTAATAATAAATGACATTGGATGGTCTAAATGGAAAATATATAGAGGGGACATGTTGAGTCTTTTCTTTTCAGCTTGAAATTAACTTTTGCCTACTACTGTATATTCCATTGCAGCCATTTTAATGCAACGCAGCTCCATACTTCTCACAAAGTCTAGGCTAGGTGTTACATCCCACTGTGTTTATGTAGATTAGACAGTTCTACTGGGGGAGGGGAAGGAACTTTCAGTTTTCTGGTGTCATTGTTGGCCTTTAACATAAGGCAACCAGCAATCAAATGTCCTGTTTTTTCTCAAGTTGAACAAAGACGTGCCACATGCATATGGTGTGATATTGTATACTTTTAAAGCTACTACAGTATAGCTTGTGGGAAATACATTTGTCCTGTATCAAAGTTTAACTTGTTCAGAGCACCCTACATTACAAACTGAGTGAATTCAACAGTATCGACGGCTAAAAGCAACATGTCAAAATGTTCCCAAAATAACAAAAAGTGAACGAGTTGAGGATTCGTTAATAGAGTAATCATAACAATAACTCCCGAGTTGTTTCATACAATCCAAATGAAAGAAGGACACTTAAATAAACATGAAAAGACTATTTTTTCATTGACGAAAAGTAACGTCGCACTCTCTCTTGTTTAATCTGATTGTTTTATTGCTACACAGACTAAAACCAGAGAGAAAGAGCACCTCTTTCTTTGAAGCATTTTGTTTATCCTATCATGTATCGGTTTCCAATCACACAATCCCAGTCACAAAATTACAAAACAGAAGAGCGGTATAGCGGTCGGCTCTGGCTGTCCCCTCTGTGCCGACACACTGCACATTCAATCCCCCCTCCTTCTCTTGACTGATGGACAAAAGATGGACATCTGTGAGAACTGTACATGGCATTGGCATCTGTGAATTCTGCTGTGTAGATAGTGCTTCCTGAGGGGAGAGAGACAGTGGGGATGGCATCAGCCAATTCCTGGGTGGTGGTGAGCAGAGAGGACAGGACGGAGTGTCCTGAGGCGGTGTGTGCTCTGCTGGGGGTGGAGGGCTGTGTGGAGATATGCATTGCACCAGGCACAGCAACCTGTGTGGCAGGGAGGGGCACTTTTCAGGAGATGAAGTTCTGTTTGGAGACCCGCTGCTGTCGTAAACACTCCAAACAGGTGCTCTTGCTCTTTTTACAGACTGGAACCTTGGCCAGTGGCTGAAAACAGAGACCCACAGCCTGTGGCAAAAAAACAGAATCTATTTAAGAAATAACGTCACACAGGAGTATTCATCAGTTGCAGAAGAGACGTCAAAATATTTTATTTTCATCCATCTTACTGCTTTCTTTTTTACTGTTCCTATAGTCTTTGAAGAATGTTTAGTGTGTGCGAGGTTTCCTGAAGAAGAGGCTGTGAAAGAAACATTTATAATAAATTATACATTCTAGCACAGCAAAAGTACCTTGGATTTTGAAATATAATCGGGTATTTCAAATGAAGCCCCTTCGCACTTTGCAGGCCAGAGCAGCTGAAGCACGACATCTCTTCCTGTAAAAAGTCTTTACCAAGTCTCTAAATATCTGACTTTCAGTTTGAAGCGGTACAATGGATTCCAGGGCACATTAATTCTTGATTCAGGATATATATGAGTGTGCTAACGGTTAAAACTGTGTTAACATGAGGTACAAGCGGTAACATTTTCATTCCGAGAAGAAAGCCAGTCTGTGCGCATTTCTCAGCATGCACATTGTCAGGAACAACAAACCCACAGTGCCAGCAAACCTATCGATAGCCTGTAGGTACTGTCATTGACCGGGGTAAAGTAAGCATTCAAAAACGATTTTGGCTCACCTGTATCATTTTCACAAAACCTCTTAGGTTTAAGAAAACACTTGCTTTATGTGCAAACTACATTGTGACTGTTTTCACAGCCTTCACTATGTCATTTTTAAGACATTTTTTTTACCACGCACGGATATTATTTTGACCATATCTTAGCAATGGAAACACAGAAAGCCTTCAAACTAAATGCATTTTAAAAACCATGGGGTGAATCACACCCTCTACATCAAACTATAAGTGAGCTAATTATCTTTTTAAACCTCTGGTTTTTCATTGATGTGTAACTACGCACTAACTGGAACCTGGGGGACTGCTGTGTACACACGTTCACAATGCAAGAAATACTGCTCAATACGGCTTTGTGTGAAAAACCAGTATATCACCATAGGAAGCAGGACAGCGCAGTCTCCAATTACCCAGACTGTATGCACAGGAATAAAGCTTTGTTTGATTTCTGAAACCCTTTCTTAATGTCCTGTTTTCATTCAGGTAAGGGTCAACTATATATACACTATAGTGCTGACAGCGGGAAAATTAAAAATATTCTTTACTCAGCAGCTTAATTCAAACAGCTCCAATGATGTTCAAACCGATTTTTTACACAGAAGACTAATACAGCTTTGCATTCTGAATCTCATTTTCTCATGCTTTTAATTATTGTGGCACAATGCGCTGGGATAGGGGTATGCTGTTCACAAACCAATAGCATTTAAACTACAGCACCCACAATGCTGCAACCAAGTGTTTTACACACCAGACAGCCCCCCCCCCCCCTCACCTTATACAACCTTGCTTGGGGTTGTGAAACCTTTTTTTAAATTATTTTTTCAATACAGCACCATTAAACATGCATTACACTGGGATGGGGGGTGCTATTCATGAGTCAAAAGCTTCATCACAACATCTGAAAATTTTAGATTTGACATTCTTTTTATTTCATGCTTTTTTAGTTTTTCCTAATTTCACATTTTAAATAAGCTGTATCTGTAGCAAATCACAATGAAGGTGTGGTATGCAGATGTGACTGTGTAACCATCAGGCACGAAGGAGAGAAACAAAAAAACTCCAAAGGAGAAAAAAAATCTCTGGGGGACCAAGGCCTGATGATTGACCTCCCCTCCAGGTATGACAAGTAGTTACTAGAAACAGTTCACATGCACCACCATGCAGATTGACACAGTGAATTCTATTCCCTGTATTATGTCAGGCTAGATATTAATGTTGAGTATGTCCCATCCACTGGGTTGAGCAGTACAGGATCTTGAGTTTTGTAGGGACTCATATCGGCTGGGTTCCTTGCTTCAGAAATCCAGGAGGATCCCTTGTCATGGGGGACGGAGCTCGATATCAACCAAAGGCACCGAAGAGTGGCAGGCATGGTGTGGAGAAAAAAAAAGGGTTAGACACAGAAAAAACAATTGCAATGTGGTTGTCTACTTACCCACTTGATATCTGTTTCTGCACCTCCTAAAGAATTAGATCACTCAGGATCAATAAGACTACAGAGATGATGTAGAAGACTACAGCATTGTTAAATATGCTTGTAGGTATGGGGCATCCTTAATAAGGTCTGACATATTTCTACAATTTAGGGGCTGTGTGTCTAAATGCTATGCTACCTGCTCGCTATTATTAACGTAAGCTGTTCATTGATCTAGACAGCATCCTGCAAATGCCATAATCTTACTGGAAGAAAAGGATCACTTTGGTGTCTAGGTTGTTCTTTTTTGATGAGTCTCCAAGCCTGGAGATGTACACGGTATGATATTGAAAGTCAGTGGGGTTCAGACTTCGATGATGTGATTGTGTTTTATTGTTTCGGTTAGAATCCTTTTAGTAGTGTGTCCTGTCTGAAAGGTACTGTAGAGATGGTAATATTTGGTTAACCTAATAAGGAATCACGTTGGATACACCTCTATTTGACAGAAGCCAGTTTTCTTTGATCTTTCTTACAGCAAAGTGGAATAAATCATGTCGTGGTGACATACTGTTGATTTAGAATTCTTTGCACTACTACTTTGATGTTAACACTGTGTAGTGATCATATATAAAAGGGACTGTGTTGTGTTATGATGAACTTTTTTACTGTTTTCTGGCAAAAGATAACAAATAATTAATAATAATAATTGCTTACACTTACAGTATGAACAGACTGTAGCTGCCTTAGACACTTACTTTACACTGCAGAGAAATGTGGTTTTGGAATGGCATAAATTTAGACAAGGATCTGTAAAGAATCCCCCACGAATAGGTATGCAGATCGTATGCAGACGCAGGACCAGGTAGATATCAAAACAGGAGTACAATCCAAAACGTCAAAAATCCTGGAGATCCGAAGAGAATATTACAATCCAAATCAGTAGGCAAGGTTCAAGGTCAAGGGCCAAAAGGATAGTTCAGGAACCAGGAGAAGTATAGTAAGCGAGGTACAAAGAAAGGCGAGGTAGAGCTCTCTAACAGAAGACTCAATTGTTATTTTCAAACTGCTGCTGGCACTGGTTAGTTTATCTGGGCTGGCTGGCGGTTGTGACAAGATCTCAGTCTCAGGACGAGTCTGTTGATGCTTTTGTAAATGCACTAAGAGAACTGGCCAAATCATGTGACTTTGAAGGATTTGAAGCTGACATGTTAAGAGATCGACTTTAGAAAGAGCTCTTACAGTTGCTAGAATTTATGAAGCAGCTCAAGCAGAATCAAAAAAATGCTTTCTAACCACAGTGACAAAGCTAGAGAGAGTCATGTTTACTTCAAAAGAAACATTGAACGGGTTGCTCTCTCAAACTTTAGAAACAAAAGCTGAGCAGCAGGACGCAGTCAAGTTACAGACATAGAAGAACAGGGGACGGCTGACATTACATAACTGACATTACAGGTGCGGACTACCAACGCACAAAGCAGATGAATGCGGAGCACAAGTAACAAAATGTCTACACTGTAAGAAAACAGGTCATTATGCACCAGAGTGTGTAGAAAGAAAATCAGTTTCCAAAAAGAAAAGAAAGTTAATACAAATAAGGAAGGGACAAAGCTTAAAAAAACGGATAAACCAGTGAGCGCAGTTCAAGAACCTTCTTCAGACTCAGATGAATTTGTTTATTCCATTGACCCTGAAGGTAAAGAAACTGTTCAAATAAATGGCCAAGAGATAAAAATGTTGATAGATACAGGAAGTGGAAGAAACCTCATTGGAGTAGAACGTTTCAAGAAAGTGTTTGCACACAGAACTAAACTTAAGCAGACTAATAAGAAATGCTATGCCTATGCACAAATTAGTCCACTTCAGTGTGTTGGCTACTTTGAGGCACAGCTGAAATGGTAGGAAAATGTAATAAAGGACAAAGCCTATGGAATTGAAGGAAATGTAGAACAATTGTTGGGAAGAAAAGCATGTTTCGATCTGAAGATTCTGAATGTAGGAGACACTGTCAATGTGGTTGACCAGTCCTCACAGAAGTTTCAGCAGTTAGCACAGGAATATGAGTCACTCTTTAAAGGTTTAGGACAGATCAAGGTTACAGTAGATGAGAAAGTTTTGCCAGTAGCTCAAAGTCTGAGACGAGTACCCTGTCCAGTGATAGAAGCTGTTAATCAGGAGTTAGATAAAATCCTGGATGATGGAATTATTGAAGAAGTGAATCAAGGTGCAGATGGATCTAAAATATTCTGATAATACCTAAAAAGACACCAAGGATGTGTGGATCTGTGAGAAGTGAATAAAGCAGTAATCAGAGAGAGACATCTAGTACCAACGGTTGACAGCATATTGCAAGCAGTGCAAAGAGCCAAAGTTTTTGCAAAGTTAGATGTTCGAAAAGGATTCTGGTAAGTTGAGTTGGCCCTGGCATCAAGACACCTTACTACTTTCACCACACACAGGGGTTGTTACCATTTCAGAGTAGTTCCTTATGGCTTGTCTAGTGCCCCAGAGGCCTATCAGAAGGCTATGGACTCGATGTTGTGTGAAATGCCTGGTGTTGTATGGTATATGGATGATGTTGTAGTACATGCGGAAAATGAAGAACAACTTGAACAGAGGCTCAGGCAAGTATTCCAAAGATTCCAAGACAGAGGCTTAACTTTAAATAAAGATAAGTGCATCTTTGGCCTAAAAGAGATCGAGATACTGGGACATTTGGTCACTGCAGAAGGAATAAAACCAGACCCGAAAAAGGTGAGAGCTGTTTGCAGTGCACCGAGACCTGAGAATGTTGCGCTTCTGCACTTGTTCTTAGGCACTTGTGGATTTTTGATGAAATTAATTCCTAATTATGCAGATATATCAGAACCCTTAGAAAACTAATGAGGAAAGGACAGAAGTGGGAATGGATATCGAAAACTGAGAAAGCCATTGCCGAGTTGAAAAGAGCACTTGTAACTGAACCATGTCT
This sequence comes from Lepisosteus platostomus, assembly GCF_059453375.1. NCBI lineage: Eukaryota > Metazoa > Chordata > Actinopteri > Semionotiformes > Lepisosteidae > Lepisosteus > Lepisosteus platostomus. Next base: position 62,564,802 of record NC_142615.1, on the reverse strand, counting down.
GGCATACTTCAAACTAGATGCATCAACAGTAGTGATCAGTGACGCGAATCCTGTAGGACTTGGAGCAGTATTGCTACAAAGACAAGAAGATGGACAGAACAAACCAGTGGCATATGCAAGTCGCTCACTTACCCCAACAGAAAGGCATTACTCACAAATAGAGCGTGAAGCCTTGGGTTGTGTTTGGGCAGTGGAACATTTTAGGACATATTTATGGGGAGGCAAGTTCACACTTCAAATGGATCATAAACCCCTCATTTATATGTTCAATCCCAAAAAGGCAACATTGTTACCACCCAAGATACAAAGACTTGGATTGAGATTATGGCCTTATGATTACAAAATTGAACACATAGTAGGGAAAACCAATGTCGCAGACTCATTGTCACGTCTTCCTTTACCAGACACAGAAGACACTGGTTATGTAGACACCTATGTTGATGGAGTGCTTTCAATCAGCACTTATGATATGCATGCACTGACACTTGAGGAACTTAAACAAGCAACAAACGAAGATGACACATTGAAATTGTTGATGTCCATAGTGGAAAAAGGACAATGGCCTAATCCAATTCCAGACGAACTGCAGCCATACCACAGGTGTAGGTTGGAGTTATCTACATATGATGGACTGCTTTTAAGAGGACAGAGGATTGTGTTACCGAAAACAAAAATCAGACAAGCACTGAAAATAGCACATGAGACACATCACGGTGTAGTTTGTACAAAACAGTACCTGAGAAGCAACTTTTACTGGCCCAACATGGACAGTGATGTTGAAAGACTAATCAGGAATTGTTCCACTTGTGTGTTGAATCAGCCATTGCAGGAGGATCAACCTCTCCAACCACTTGAATTACCACCAAGGCCTTGGACAAAATTGGGCATTGCCCTGGTAGGTCCCATTCAGAATGAATACATATTGACTGTCATAGACTATTATACTTCTTACCCTGAGGCGGTTGTTGTATCAGACATATCTTCAGCCACAGTTATTAGAGAGATGATGAACATCTTTGCACGATTTGGTTATCCACTAGAGGTAGTAACAGATAATGGCAGGCAATTCATAGGACAGTTGTTTGAATCATTTCTGACTAATTGTGGAATTAAACACATCTGTGCATCACCTTACTATCTGAGATGTAATGGCAAAATTGAAAGATTTCACAGATACCTGAAAAAGGCCTTAAGAGCAGCTGTGACAGAAGGAAAAAAGAGAGAGAGGAACTCCCTAAGATTCTGCTGACTTATAGATCAACACCACACAGGGCATCTGGAGAAACCCCAGCTAATCTTATCTTTGGGCGTGATATCCGGACTAAACTACCAAACATGGAAAAGAAAGAAGAAGAGCCAAGGGACATTCAAAAGACAAAAGATATCCATAGACATCATGAGGAGTATGCACACAAAATGAAATTATATGCAGACCAGACACATCGAGCAAGGGATCATAACTTCAAGGTCGGTGACGTAGTGTTTGTGGCTGGCCTAGACACCGGTAAATTGGATGCCAAGTTCAAAGACACTCGCTATGTGTTATTGAGAAACACCTCTTGTAACTCTTTTGAGTTAGTGAATGTGGAAGATGGCTCAAAAATAATGAGAAATGTAAAACATCTTTGACACGCTCCTCCATTGGATCTTGATTTTGAATCTGCAGAAACAGAAAATGCTGAGAATACAGGACTTTCTGACGTGCAGGAAGTGCCGAGTCCTCAGACAGTGGAGAGTACATCCCTAGGAGAGCCAGTAACTTTACCCAGAAGTAAAGTAACAACCATTAGTGGCAGGGTTATCAGGAAACCGGCTCATTACAGAGACATTTAAAAATACAGGACTTGCATAGCTCTCCAAATGTTAAATTGCCCTATTTTGTTTGTGTTATCTATGTAGATGTTGCTTAGACTGCTAGAAATGAGGTGATATTTAGAAGTGACTTAAGTAGAAATTGAACTAAAATTTGAGTTGGTACATATAGAAATTGTTGTAAAAAAAGATGAATGTATTGAATAGAAATGAAAGGCTTTATGTACATTTTGTTGTAATAGTTAATAACAGTTTACTGTGTGTTGATATAAAATTGTTACAATTGTATGGTAAAGCTATAGACTTTAAAAATAACAAAGGAAGGGATGTCGTATAGTGAATAGACATCGCGAGACAACAGACCGAGAGAGTAGAAGGCGGGAACATATGGTGTGAGACCGTGATTTGTGTAGTTAATAAAATAGTCTAAATCATATAAGAAAGGCTCTTTATTAAGATACACAACATGCTCGATAAGCTACTGGACACACCCACCCCTCCTCACACAGACCGTGGAAAAGCCCCCGAGTGGGAGGGCTCTCTCTTCCTCCCAGGACCTCTTGGACACGACGCACAGACAGAGCGCGGGGAGCCGCTGCCTGCAAACACGGCTCCAGGCAGGACTCCACTCCGCAGGAGGAGATGGGGGCAGCTTAGCTCCTGTGCAGAGACCTGAGCTGTTGTTGCTGCGGACGCTGTCTTTTCTGTTCTCGGGGTAGGAGTGAATGTTGAGTTGCCCTTAGAAATGAAGCAGAGCACTTCAACGGCACGGGTGTGTGTGTGCGTGCGCCCTGGTGATTCTGGGAGACAGATCGAACCTGGGCTAAAAGAAAGGGGGCTTAGCCCTCTTGCATTTGCTAGATCGAAGTTGTACAACCCATTTGTATCTGCTAGGCAGCGCAGTCGTTGTGCACAAAGAACGCTTTGAAAAGTGTCAAAAGCAAGTCATTCCGAGTTGGTCGTTTGTGTTTTCCGTTCAGACGCGAAATGCTGAAATGATCTCTCGGCTCCTCGGTTGTCATTTCTGCTCTGTAAAGGAATCACAGTACGCGTCGGCTTCCAGCACGGTGGGTCAAGACACGATGCCTGGGGTCAGAGAGGGCGATGTCTTCCTTGTTAGTATAGTGGTGAGTATCCCTGCCTGTCATGTGGGAGACCGGGGTTTGATTCCCCGACGGGGAATCGCTCTTCTTCTACCTCCTTAGAGAAAGGACTGCCTTTCACTTCTCTGTATTTTCTTTCACAGCGCTGTGCAGCTTTTCATTGCTCTTGCTTTCCTGTTCCTGATGGTAGCGGTTTACAGAACAGAAAGTCCTCATGAGACATACCCTCAAACTCATATCTAACATAAACGAGTGAATTGGCCAAATCGATTACAGACTCACCTAATTGCAATGAAAAGCATCTGCTCATCTTAACGCGCTCTACCAGTGTACTTTTGAAACCATCCGCCATTTCAATAATTCTATGAGTGACTCTGTCTTTCAGAGGGGGCAGCAGGTCGAGCTGTTTAGCAGCTTTTTTTCACACATAATACGTGTCAGCTCTTTTGTTAACAGTAAATAAGGGTGTTCAAAAAAAGTGTCTGTTTATTAGGTGTAAAAATTCCTTAACGTCTTTGATTCTGTCATCAAAGATAAACTGCAATCAGCAAAGATAAAAGGATAATAATCTTTGCATACTGCCCTGTCTTTCTCACACCTGAAGAAGGCTCCACAGCCGAAACAGTGTGTTTCCTTTCTTCTCTTTTCAACATGGAATAATCCTTTACTTGTTCCTTTGCAGCCTACGCATGCTGACGCAGCTACCCACCTGATATATAACATTCCTATAATCACAACTATGAATTTCCACTGTGGGTATTACATGTCACAACGCAGAAATGCAACAGTGACGTGTCGTAATTACAAATGTACATGATAAGTGATTTTGTCTCTCCTACCTTAGTGTCGGAATATTAAGATGTTCTGGTGACAAGGAAGGAGGGAAAAAGTAAATCAGCAGAAGGGGTGCTATTTTGTTGACTGTTAATCCTTACATGTTCATAAGGTCATATTTAAAAAATGGTACAGTAAATTTTCTTATACTTAATGATTTTCATAATTTGTCACATTACCTCAGTGGCAGAATTGTGAGACTATTTAATAATCAGGAGGGAGGGTCATAGCAATAAGCAGAAAGTGCCATCACCCTTTGCTCATCTTTGGTTAACCATATTCTCACAAGCCATGTTCTAAATGTCCCATTGTAGACTGCTATATTAACATTTCTTGCAAAATGCAAGATTTTGAGACTTTTAATAATCAGAAGGCAAGGTCGTGGTAAATATGCAGAAAATGCCAGTGAATGAATGGTTTGCTTTTGTCTTATTTACTTGTCGTCTAACATGCCAGTTTGTGTTATTGTGAGTTTTGAAAATTGGTTTTCGATTTTCTTAAATGTGTTTCATACAAAAATGCAATTTGGATAATCATTATGTACATATTCCCCTTTACTGAGGCTATGTCCAGTAATCCACTCGGATTAGTATTTTTAAAAATAACTATAGAGAGCCATCTACAAGCGAAAGGCGGCATAACATCACAGTAGCATCTTATAAGGTGGAACGAAAAACGCGAATAAGAAGCTGCCGAATAAGAAGCCAACTTCAGCTTCGTTAATGCAGCAGGATTGGGTGAGGTAAGGTGGAAAATATTTCTTCCTCTGCATCCTAACATTTTTGTAGTTGTTCCAGGACTTCTCGCCCCAGATAAAGCTGCCAATACATCACTTGTTTCTACTCCATCAATATCAGCAGTGTTATCGGTACTAAGCTCCACAGCCGAAACATTGTGTTTCCTTTCTTCTCTCCGTGAAAGTCGATTCGATTTGTCAGCGAAACCGAAACTTAACCCTTTTTATAATTGCAGGAAATGCGAGTGTTTAACACGTGTCAGAATCACCAGGAATGTCCAATAAAGACCAACATTGCAACCCCCCAGAAAACCATATTCACCCATGAAAAATGATCGTCGAATGGCTGGCGGGATACATCATTTATACTCCCGTTGCATTGTGTGGCGGGGGCTCCGTGTCCCCTGAGCGGGGCTGGAGGATCGTTTATTTGCAATTCTTTGGAAAGGAGCTTCTTTCGAAATCAATGCGTGCCTGGATGTTCGCGAACGTGCTCCCTTGTGTTGGCTTGTCCCGCACTGGAAGAGCACAAGGCAAGTCTTCACAAGACAAAAACCTCCAGTGCACAGCACACTGAAAACATTTTTTGGCTGGCGCGTTTTATTTCAAAACAGAAACAGCACCAGTCGAACAAGTCGGCCAGATGCACAGAGCCTCCGCCCTCTTGTGGCTCCTTCTTGCTGCCTTTCCGCTGCCCCGGCGGGCGGCGAGGAGGAAGCGCCGTTTCCTACACATCTGCAGTCGCCATGCGCATTCGCAGCATGTCCCGGGACGCAATTCGGCCTCATTTGCATAACACCAGACCGGCTACGCAAGCTCGCATCGTGCGCCTGCCACACACTGAACAAACACCGGAGCCTTTTCAGCAATTTCCAAAAAACGGGCCTGCTCGCCTGCCCACAAGGCTCCATCTCTTACCCGCTCTCCAGAGCCTGCTGTCTTCTGTGCTGTTCTCTCGGCACCGCTGCAGCGCACACAACTCCTGCAGCGCGGGGAGAGAGTTTCCACGCTCCGCCGCAGGGAAGGCTCGCTCCGTGCGCACACGTCCTTTCAATGCCAGTTCAACAAGTGCTCCGCATTAGCAGCGTCGGGGCTCCGGCGTGTCGCACCTCACCTCACCTCGCACAGCCCCCTCCTTGAATGTCTGGCGCTGGGCATGCCCCGCTCTCCTCCACCTTATCTTATCGCGTGTGACCACCGACAATGGCCACAATGCCGGGGAATGGCACCTGTAAAGTGTTAATTGGGGCACAGGACAGCCCGTCTCGTCTCGGGGTCTGGCTTCAAAGACAATACAGCAAACACAGCGGGGCGGGGGAAGAAGACGACATGACACATGCAGGTACATTCAGCTCCAGCGGGAAAGAGTCATTTGTCGGTCTTTTCAAGTGCTGGGAGCCGAGTAATCCTTCGCTTGTATCGTTTCTCCCCGATGACTAGATCTCACCCTGCGACTCTTGACTGGGCTCACCCACGGCAGCCCAGCAGGTGTGAGCCTAGCCGGCACCCGGATGGGAGATTCCCCCCGGAAAAGCTCAGGTTGCTACTGCTCCTGCAAGAGGTGTGACTGGGACCAGTAGGGAGCGCTCACCCTGCGGTCTGTGTGGCTTTCTTATGCCCCAGCATCCTGATGGCGACACTCTGCTGCACAAACAGGCGCCGTCCTTCGGGGAAGGCGTAAAACTGAGGTCCCGACCCTCCATGGCCATTAAGAAATCTCTCAAAAAGAGACGTCGGGGGTGTCACTCTGGTGTTAGTGTTCCCCTTTACCAATCAGTCGGAGTCTCCTCCTAATCCCCGTCTCATATGTAACAATCAATGACAAGGCCCCCCTGTCCCGCGATATTGTACTTGTCTCCTGGCCGCTTGCTGGCGCCGTGAGATTTAGTACTCGCGCAAGAGACCGGGGGCAGAGCGCGAACGCGGTCCCCCGCCCCCCACAAAGTGTGCGCTCCAGGTTCCCTCTCGGGGCTCTGCAACACAGCGGAAAGGCAGCGAGAAGGAGCCTCTTGCTCTGACGCCGCAAGGCCACAAGAGGGCGGAGGCGCCGCGCGCCCGGCCGACGTGTTGGACTGTTGCGCTTTATGTGCTGAAATAAACACGCGACAGCCCAGAAATGTTTTCAGAGTGCTGTGCACTGGAGGTTTTTGTCTTGTGAAGACTTGCCTTGTGCTCCTCCTTGCAGTTTGTTTGTTCTCCTCCAGTGCGGGACAAGCCAACACAAGGGAGCACATTCGCCAACATCCAGGTACGCAATGCGATTTGGAAAGAAGCTCCTTTCCAAAGAGTTGCACACGAACGATCCTTCAGTCCCGCTCGGGGGGCACAGAGCCCCAGCCACACACAGCTTCAAGTAGCGAGTCAGGCGCCATGGCTTTCGCTTGCGGCCACACCACCCTGAATGTGCCTGATTTCGTCTGATCTCGAAAGCTAAGCGGAGTTGGGCCTGGTTAGTACTTGGATGGGAGACTGTCTGGGATTACCAGGTGCAGCAAGCTTTTGCTCTCTCGGCCAGCAGGGGTCACCGTTGGTGCCTTAGGCTTTGGGAGGAAAACCTGGAGGATGGAAAGGTGATCTATAGCCTCATCTCTAGAGATGTTTTGTTGCTATGGCATGTGTTTGACCCATATAAAAAAAAACCCGTTTGTAAAACGAATATCGAAGCTGCCTCTAAATCTGCAAATGAAGATGAGTCGATAAACCACTTGTTTTTCGTGTAACTATACATATATTCATTTATTACTGATTTCATTCATTGAGCAGGGATACAATAGAGGTACAGCCATTCACTGTTTGACATGTCTGCACTGGTACAGAACCTAGCAATCAGAAAACGGGTGAAACTGTCTTGAGAATTAGCATACAGTACCGAGGCCCCCATGACCAAATAAATTGGCCTTAATAATGCAGACTACAGCAAAACGACTGACTTTGAAAAGGGAATGAATGTCCGGAAGGAGTAGTGTAACCAGCTTGAAATGCTTCTCCGGACCTCTAACTAAAAGAAACTGGGAACCAGCAGTGGCTTTCGAACTGGGATCCTATCGCAGCACGTGGTGTCATAGCTCTTCTGTATCCGATATTGGACCAAGCACATCAGGGGAGAGCGCGAACGCAGTCCCCCACTACCAGAAATAATGCAGTCGAGATTCCCACATTTGGGGAATTCGCAGGGGTCAGCACAGCCGGAGTGCAATGGCCGAGCCTCGCCCTGGGTGAATCGATTTTTTAAGAACTTTATTTTCTTTTTACAAAAAAATACAGGACATCACAAATTAGAAAGCTTTACATTAATATACATACTTAAAACAGTATATATGATCACATCTCATTACATTTTGACACGGTACCAGTTACATAGCAACAATTTTTTTTTTCTGGTGTAAATCACATTCTTTACTTAAACATGATAATGTTTTTCACAGTTTCTTGAGATATTGACCTATGCTCTCTATTTCCCACAGATTTTCTGCTTCCTCCCTCCTTTCTCTCCACAGATCTCTGAGGTAATAGTTCTCTTGGGTGATGAACAGGGCCAGGCTACCTGCTGCCTTGACTGGGACCTCGATGCCTTTGAACAGCCCCATGTTCCTCACTCTCCACAGGGCAACTTTCCCACTGTTCACCACGGCCCAGATCCTGTCAAACAAGTCAGGAGGAAGTTTGACAGGAGAGATGCCGTTGTAGCGGCAATGCTTGTTAATAAGACAGAATTAAGCGGTGGTATGCTGTCCTAAATGAGGCCCCATCTCACCTTCCATCTCTGTGGTGCAGCCACAGAGAAAGTATTCATGCAGGCTGATTTAAGATGTTTTCTTTTGATAAGGGACAGCTCCCAGATGGGGATGCACTTAGCTAAGCCTGGCTATCATGATCAATGGTCATCCATTGGCGCCTATCTGTCTAGGGAGTGCCAAATGGACATCTGGACTGCATTCCTAAGTGTCAAGAGTAAGTGACTCATATCTCACGCAGGGCGTGGTAATACCACGTGGGTCTCCAATGCCCGCCAAACTCTCAACCAATCAGCACACACCTGTGTCTTGGTCAAAAAGTGAGCGCAAGCTCAGATCGGGGCTCTCCTTGGCCATTGTCGCACATCCTCAGAGACAATCATGTGACAACTGCTGTTGTCTGCAAAGGGACTTGGACTTTGTTATAAGCGCAAGGCCGAGGATCCCGTACGTACTCAGAATTCAGAAAGCTTTTAAGCGCAGGAGGCGCCCTATCCCCGCTCGCTCGCTCACTCCCCTGTTCACACGTGCAGTGCGGCTTGTCCGTCTGTTTATTTGTCAGCTTTGGCGAGACACGGGTGCTTGTGTATTAGCGTGAGCGTTTTTTATTCTGATCAGGAACAGTTTTACAAGTCCGCAAAAGATCGAGGAAAGGTTTATCGCCAGCTGAAAAGAGACACAGCGCTTCGGCTGTGGAGACTTGTTCGGCTGGCGTTCGGAGAGTCGCGTTTTTCAGAATTGTATTGAGATCGTTTTCCACAGAGCTCAGATGTCAAAGCACAGCAGCAGCTCTCCACAGCGATCCTCTATAGCGCCCTTTCTCCCGCAGCTCCGTCCTCATTGGAAGGAAGCAAGAGTGAAAGGCTGAAGTGAAATAGAGCGGGGACGAAGGCAGGGAAGAGAGAGAACGTGGGAAGAAGAGAAAAACGCAAGGGAAAAAAAGCAGCGTCGTAAAAGAGGGGACGGAGCTGTCCTCTCAATAAGAAGGGTGCCAGCGAGCCTTGCTCTCGCTTACGGCCACACCCCCTTGAGCACGCCTGATCTCGTCTGGTCGCGGAAGCTAAACAGGGACGGGCCTGGTTAGTACTTGGATGGGAGACCGCCTGGGAATACCAGGTGCTGTAAGCTTTTAAGCGCAGGAGGCGCCCTATCCCCGCTCGCTCGCTCATTCCCCTGTTCACACGTGCAGTGCGGCTTGTCCGTCTGTTTATTTGTCAGCTTTGGCGAGACACGGGTGCTTGTGTATTAGCATGAGCGTTTTTTATTCTGATCAGGAAGAGTTTTACAAGTCCGCAAAGGATCGAGTAAAGGTTTATCGCCAGCTGAAAAGAGACACAGCGCTTCGGCTGTGGAGACTTGTTCGGCTGGCGTTCGGAGAGTCGCGTTTTTCAGAATTGTATTGAGATCGTTTTCCACAAAGCTCAGATGTCAAAGCACAGCAGCAGCTCTCCACAGCGATCCTCTATAGCGCCCTTTCTCCCGCAGCTCTGTCCTCATTGGAAGGAAGCAAGAGTGAAAGGCTGAAGTGAAATAGAGCGGGGACGAAGGCAGTGAAGAGAGAGAACATGGGAAGAAGAGAAAAACGCAAGGGAAAAAAAGCAGCGTCGTAAAAGAGGTAACGGAGCTGTCCTCTCAATAAGAAGGGTGCCAGTGAGCCTTGCTCTTGCTTATGGCCACACCCCCTTGAGCACGCCTGATCTCGTCTGATCTTGGAAACTAAACAGAGATGGGCCTGGTTAGTACTTGGATGGGAGACCGCCTGGGAATACCAGGTGCTGTAAGCTTTTAAGCGCAGGAGGCGCCCTATCCCCGCTCGCTCGCTCATTCCCCTGTTCACACGTGCAGTGCGGCTTGTCCGTCTGTTTATTTGTCAGCTTTGGCGAGACACGGGTGCTTGTGTATTAGCGTGAGCGTTTTTTATTCTGATCAGGAACAGTTTTACAAGTCCGCAAAGGATCGAGGAAAGGTTTATCGCCAGCTGAAAAGAGACACAGCGCTTCGGCTGTGGAGACTTGTTCGGCTGGCGTTCGGAGAGTCGCGTTTTTCAGAATTGTATTGAGATCGTTTTCCACAGAGCTCAAATGTCAAAGCACAGCAGCAGCTCTCCACAGCGATCCTCTATAGCGCCCTTTCTCCCGCAGCTCCGTCCTCATTGGAAGGAAGCAAGAGTGAAAGGCTGAAGTGAAATAGAGCGGGGACGAAGGCAGTGAAGAGAGAGAACGTGGGAAGAAGAGAAAAACGCAAGGGAAAAAAAGCAGCGTCGTAAAAGAGGTGACGGAGCTGTCCTCTCAATAAGAAGGGTGCCAGCGAGCCTTGCTCTTGCTTACGGCCACACCCCCTTGAGCACGCCTGATCTCGGAAGCTAAACAGGGTTGGTCTGGTTAGTACTTGGATGGGAGACCGCCTGGGAATACCAGGTGCTGTAAGCTTTTAAGCGCAGGAGGCGCCCTATCCCCGCTCGCTCGCTCATTCCCCTGTTCACACGTGCAGTGCGGCTTGTCCGTCTGTTTATTTGTCAGCTTTGGCGAGACACGGGTGCTTGTGTATTAGCGTGAGCGTTTTTTATTCTGATCAGGAACAGTTTTACAAGTCCGCAAAGGATCGAGGAAAGGTTTATCGCCAGCTGAAAAGAGACACAGCGCTTCGGCTGTGGAGACTTGTTCGGCTGGCGTTCGGAGAGTCGCGTTTTTCAGAATTGTATTGAGATCGTTTTCCACAGAGCTCAAATGTCAAAGCACAGCAGCAGCTCTCCACAGCGATCCTCTATAGCGCCCTTTCTCCCGCAGCTCCGTCCTCATTGGAAGGAAGCAAGAGTGAAAGGCTGAAGTGAAATAGAGCGGGACGAAGGCAGTGAAGAGAGAGAACGTGGGAAGAAGAGAAAAACGCAAGGGAAAAAAAGCAGCGTCGTAAAAGAGGTGACGGAGCTGTCCTCTCAATAAGAAGGGTGCCAGCGAGCCTTGCTCTCGCTTACGGCCACACCCCCTTGAGCACGCCTGATCTCGTCTGATCTCGGAAGCTAAACAGGGATGGGCCTGGTTAGTACTTGGATGGGAGACCGCCTGGGAATACCAGGTGCTGTAAGCTTTTAAGCGCAGGAGGCGCCCTATCCCCGCTCGCTCGCTCATTCCCCTGTTCACACGTGCAGTGCGGCTTGTCCGTCTGTTTATTTGTCAGCTTTGGCGAGACACGGGTGCTTGTGTATTAGCGTGAGCGTTTTTTATTCTGATCATGAACAGTTTAACAAGTCCGCAAAGGATCGAGGAAAGGTTTATCGCCAGCTGAAAAGAGACACAGCGCTTCGGCTGTGGAGACTTGTTCGGCTGGCGTTCGGAGAGTCGCGTTTTTCAGAATTGTATTGAGATCGTTTTCCACAGAGCTCAGATGTCAAAGCACAGCAGCAGCTCTCCACAGCGATCCTCTATAGCGCCCTTTCTCCCGCAGCTCCGTCCTCATTGGAAGGAAGCAAGAGTGAAAGGCTGAAGTGAAGTAGAGCGGGGACGAAGGCAGTGAAGAGAGAGAACGTGGGAAGAAGAGAAAAACGCAAGGGAAAAAAAGCAGCGTCGTAAAAGAGGTGACGGAGCTGTCCTCTCAATAAGAAGGGTGCCAGCGAGCCTTGCTCTCGCTTACGGCCACACCCCCTTGAGCACGCCTGATCTCGTCTGATCTCGGAAGCTAAACAGGGATGGGCCTGGTTAGTACTTGGATGGGAGACCGCCTGGGAATACCAGGTGCTGTAAGCTTTTAAGCGCAGGAGGCGCCCTATCCCCGCTCGCTCGCTCATTCCCCTGTTCACACGTGCAGTGTGACTTGTCCGTCTGTTTATTTGTCAGCTTTGGCGAGACACGGGTGCTTGTGTATTAGCGTGAGCGTTTTTTATTCTGATCAGGAACAGTTTTACAAGTCCGCAAAGGATCGAGGAAAGGTTTATCGCCAGCTGAAAAGAGACACAGCGCTTCGGCTGTGGAGACTTGTTCGGCTGGCGTTCGGAGAATCGCGTTTTTCAGAATTGTATTGAGATCGTTTTCCACAGAGCTCAGATGTCAAAGCACAGCAGCAGCTCTCCACGGCGATCCTCTATAGCGCCCTTTCTCCCGCAGCTCCGTCCTCATTGGAAGGAAGCAAGAGTGAAAGGCTGAAGTGAAATAGAGCGGGGACGAAGGCAGTGAAGAGAGAGAACGTGGGAAGAAGAGAAAAACGCAAGGGAAAAAAAGCAGCGTCGTAAAAGAGGTGACGGAGCTGTCCTTTCAATAAGAAGGGTGCCAGCGAGCCTTGCTCTCGCTTACGGCCACACCCCCTTGAGCACGCCTGATCTCGTCTGATCTCGGAAGCTAAACAGGGATGGGCCTGGTTAGTACTTGGATGGGAGACCGCCTGGGAATACCAGGTGCTGTAAGCTTTTAAGCGCAGGAGGCGCCCTATCCCCGCTCGCTCGCTCATTCCCCTGTTCACACGTGCAGTGCGGCTTGTCCGTCTGTTTATTTGTCAGCTTTGGCGAGACACGGGTGCTTGTGTATTAGCGTGAGCGTTTTTTATTCTGATCATGAACAGTTTAACAAGTCCGCAAAGGATCGAGGAAAGGTTTATCGCCAGCTGTAAAGAGACACAGCGCTTCGGCTGTGGAGACTTGTTCGGCTGGCGTTCGGAGAGTCGCGTTTTTCAGAATTGTATTGAGATCGTTTTCCACAGAGCTCAGATGTCAAAGCACAGCAGCAGCTCTCCACAGCGATCCTCTATAGCGCCCTTTCTCCCGCAGCTCCGTCCTCATTGGAAGGAAGCAAGAGTGAAAGGCTGAAGTGAAATAGAGCGGGGACGAAGGCAGTGAAGAGAGAGAACGTGGGAAGAAGAGAAAAACGCAAGGGAAAAAAAGCAGCGTCGTAAAAGAGGTGACGGAGCTGTCCTCTCAATAAGAAGGGTGCCAGCGAGCCTTGCTCTCGCTTATGGCCACACCCCCTTGAGCACGCCTGATCTCGTCTGATCTCGGAAGCTAAACAGGGATGGGCCTGGTTAGTACTTGGATGGGAGACCGCCTGGGAATACCAGGTGCTGTAAGCTTTTAAGCGCAGGAGGCGCCCTATCCCCGCTCGCTCGCTCATTCCCCTGTTCACACGTGCAGTGCGGCTTGTCCGTCTGTTTATTTGTCAGCTTTGGCGAGACACGGGTGCTTGTGTATTAGCGTGAGCGTTTTTTATTCTGATCAGGAACAGTTTTACAAGTCCGCAAAGGATCGAGGAAAGGTTTATCGCCAGCTGAAAAGAGACACAGCGCTTCGGCTGTGGAGACTTTATTAATAAGGCCCCTCAGTAGTTGAGATCTCTGTTATACCCATCTAGAAACATGCAATCAGCATGTTATTGCTGAAGCAATAGTCACAACATTATTCCACACCTGGGTGAGATGCGGGTTATGATGACAGTCATGCTTTCTACACCTTATACTGAGCTCAGAAATGGACCGAGCGGACATCTCACGAGCAGATCCCTCCGCGTATAAGAAAGGCAACTTGTCTCAGCAAAAATACCACGGATTCACATCCAAAATATGATAAAAAGGCAAAAACCCCACACTTGGAATGCAAACGTACCCTAAAAAGGAAACACGGTTTTAAAACGAACTTGATTTTCCCCTGGAGAAACCTTTTTATGGACACACATCGCATCTATTACACATGTAGAACTAAATATAAAGATAAAACTTAATATAAGAAGTCATGACATATCACACATGACGAAGTCTGGTCCAGAATAAACAGTTTACACTGACCCACCTTTATTTACCCTGGTCACTCACTTCTATTAACTGTTTAACTGGGTAACAAATTAATATTTGTTTCAATTTGGGATCTACACCTGGGAGCCCTGAAATGTTGGCCAGAGGGGAGAAGCTGATATTCAGACGTGAGAATATATTAAAATAAAGGATCTGATGTTGTTTTTCACCTGTCTAATCAAAGCTTGTTCAAAAATTATCTGATTATAGGACACACGAGTTTATAATCATACTCATTCCACTTTTTAACCCCGTATATATGCACAATATGAAACGTATATACACTAAATCTCACGTGTGACTCCCATAATATACATTTCTTTACGAAAATTAGGAACACTTACTACAATTATCAACCCCCCATGACGAGGCAATATTTCATACCTCTGTTTCTTTGTGGGTTCAAAGTTCTGTCCTGTCGTTTCACACGTAATGTTTTGGTAGTTATCTCAATTTTCCTTTGCAATTATCTCCAAGATCATCATCAACTTTTTGTAAAACGCTATGCACAACTGATATTTAAAGAAAGTCCTGTACCAAAACGTCTTCGTAGGGAAAGACAACTTTTTTTTCCTTACGTTAGTCGCTACACGGTTACTCAAAAAATCCATTCACCGCCTTTAAAAAAAAGTTTCGTTTTTTATTGTGGTTCACTGACATTTCTGTCACAATTCTGAGGGACCCCAAATAAAATTCACTTGCCGGTATAAAGACGCCGGCGAGGATAAGACAGGTATCGAGCCACCTGCGTATCTAGCGGACGTTTAAAATAAAAAAAAATGGCGTGTAATGTTGCGAAGGGCTACTGTTTTTTTTATAGTTTGTCGATTGTAAGGGACTTGGGCCGCGACAGAAATACTGGACGGGGTGGGAAAAGGTTTATTGATGGTTTATTGTACCGCAACGGTCACAATTGACTCACCAGCAAAGATGGCGCCGAGGCCACACGACTCCCTCCCGCCCTGACTCGCACCGAAGCTCGAGCTGCGGAGCGCGACGCCAAACCGCCGGTCCACGGGCGCGGGCGCCGGACATAGACGTCATAAACCCTTCCGAGGCGCAGGAATTATAGATCACTGTAGTTTCTTCTGGACCCGGGTTAGGGACAGTGTGCCCTCCGTGAGAGTCTTCTGAGGAAGCCAGTGTCTCATGGGTGTCCAGGCTTGGTACCATCTGTCCATCACAGGACACACAGACACACACACTCACACACCCTGGACAGGACACCAGTCCATCACAGGACACACACACACTCACTCACACACCCTGGACAGGACACCAGTCCATCACAGGACACACACACACTCACACACCCTGGACAGGACACCAGTCACTCACAGGACACACACACACACTCACACACCCTGAACAGGACACCAGTCCCGCACAGGACACACACACACAACCTGGATAGGACACCAGTCCCTCACAGGACACTCAGACACACACACTCACACACCCTGGACAGGAACCAGTCCATCACATGACAAACACACACTCACTCACACACCCTGGACAGGACAGCACTCCATCATAGGACACACACACACCAGGGCCAGTTTTCCCAGAAGCCAATTAGCCCAAAAGCCTGTCTTTGGACCCGAAGAACACAGGGAGTCCAGACCCAAGCCCGGAGCCCTTCCGCGCTGAACCCCTCCGTACAGACGGCCGCACACAGCTCCGTTGTTCCCGATTCCCGAGGTGATCTGTTAAAAGAAGCCGGTGTGTTGCCTCCAGGTGACATTTCCTACTGGAGTCAGGACAGGAGGCTCTTCTGTACACAGAAGGGGGTGGGGGTGGGGAACAAGCCGCCCAGCCCTGTGGTTGAAGCCGATACCCCGGCTTCTCTCCAGACACAGCTGGGTGAGCTCCTCCAGTCAGTACAGGGGGCTCTACTGTACACAGAGGGTGGCGGGGGTGTGGAACAACTCCTTTGTTCGGGGCCTTGGGGCATTCTTGTTGTGAAAGGCGCTATATAAAAAACTGAATTGAAATTGAATCTTACAGGTTTGGGTTTTTCGGAGATCTTGTCAGAGATCTTGTCTGACGTGCCATTTCAAAAACGTAACGACACTCCTCACGTCCGAGCGCCGCCGGTCTGTGACGTAACGTATGCTTACACAACCATGACGGTTTCATCATGGACAGCACGAAAGCCCGAAAAGTGGTTGACGTTTTAATTTGGCAACGCCACGATGGATCCCAGTTTTTTTTTTATTTTGGGGGCCAAAGAGGACAAAAAAGGAAACGTCTGGAGGTGGATCGATGGTCATCTCTGCGGTTGTTCTGATGTTCTGGAAAAAACAAATAAAAAAAAAAACGGCTCGCTTGCCCGGTCGTGTAGTGTTTCCACACCCCCCGCAAATCAACTTCTCTTCGCCCCCGGGGGCTCGTCGCCCGCCGCACCCCTCTCACGTGATAGGGGCTTCCCCCGGCTGTGACGTACTTACCCTACCCCCTTTTCCGCCAACGTCATACCGAAGGTCGCGCTTCGGGCTGCGGCTATGTTGACGGACTGTCTTGTAGCGTGAGAAGGGTTTAAATTTCGACTTAAGGAGTTGGCCATCGTTATATTTCGCGAGGTATCATACGGGGGGAAAAAGAACATTTATATTTATCAACCTACTAGTAATACTGGGTGGATGTCACGTTCCCCAAAGTTCAGTGCCTCTCTCTAATAAAGTAGAAACGCGACATTAAACTCCGTTCGAAACGGGAGAAATCACCAGGACACTATACAACTGACGTCCGGAAAAGAAAAAAAGAACTCCTATTCCCATTTGTAATGCCCCCTTCGTGTTTTTCCCGGTGTGCGCTTATCTTTCGGAGACCGTTTCTCTCTGGTGTTGTTTTGCTGTTGGAATTAATGCCGAGGTGACCCTTCTGTGTGGAGTCTGCGTGTTCTCTCCAGCGGGCCGTTTCCTCCACCGCAGGGGCTGGTCGAACCGGGGTCTCCCAATCGTCACAGAAGTGTGTGTCGTTTTGGGTGGTGGTGGGGGGGTGCATCGGGGATACTGCGCCCCGAGGGGGTGACCTCTCACCTTACTCCGGACGAAGGGAGAAGACCTGTACCTTCACGAGTCCGGGTTGTGAAAACTTCTTCTGGCAGTTCAAAACGTTTCGAAGGGACTACAGCGCTACCCTGTTTTCCATTTCTATCGTGTATTATTATACAGTCATAAGTATCTGTACTGATCACAGATCCCCCTCTCACTACCAGGACTGAAGCCCAGTGCAGCACGAATAATAATAATAATTAATAAGTCTGGACCCTCCCCTCAGAGCTCTTCCCAGGTCAGGGGGATCCCCTCCAGCCCCCCTCAGTGTGGAGCCCCCACCTGGATGATGCTCCAGTCTGCTCAGCACACAGCAGCTCCCAGTGGGGAGGAGAGCAGAGGGATGGAGCCAGTTCAGAGAGGGGGGGTGATTAGGAGGCCATGATGGGTCAAGACCAGGGGGGAGTCAGGCCAGGACACTGGGGTAACACCCCTACTCTTCTCCAGAGACACCCCGGGATTGTTAATGAGCACAGAGAGTCAGGACCTCGGTTTGACGTCTCATCAGAAGGACAGCGCCTGTGTACAGTCCAGTGTCCCCCCTCACTATACTGGGGCATCAGGACCCACACAGACCGCAGGGTGAGAGCTCCCCCTGCTGGCCCCACTCACACCTCTCCCAGCAGCAACCTTGGGGGGGGGGGGAGGGAACAAACCAAAAGCTAAACAGATTTTTTTTTAAAATTGTTTATTGATGCTTAACAAAAGTCCAGTCCAGTCTGGTGTCCCTCAGCTCCGGTCCAATCCAGTCTGGTGTCCCTCAGCTCCAGTCCAGTCCAGTCTGGGGCCCCTCAGCTCCAGTCCAGTCTGGTGTCCCTCAGCTCCAGTGCAGTCCAGACTGGGGTCCCTCAGCTTCGGTCCAGTCCAGTCTGGGGTCCCTCAGCTCCAGTGCAGTCCAGACTGGGGTCCCTCAGGTTCGGTCCAGCACAGACTGGGGTCCCTCAGCTTAGGTCCAGACTGGGGTCCCTCAGCTTCGGTCCAGCACAGTCTGGGGTCCCTCAGCTTCAGTCCAATCCAGACTGGGGCCCCTCAGCTCCAGTCCAGTCTTGGGCCCCTCAGCTCCAGTCCAGTCCAGTCTGGTGTCCCTCAGCTTCGGTCCAGTCCAGTCTGGGGTCCCTCAGCTTCAGTCCAGCACAGTCTGGGGTCCCTCAGCTTTGGTTCAGCACAGACTGGGGTCCCTCAGCTTCGGTCCAGCACAGACTGGGGTCCCTCAGCTTCGGTCCAGCATAGTCTGGGGTCCCTCAGCTCCTGTCCAGTCCAATTTGGTGTCTCTCAGCTCCGGTCCAGTCCAGCCTGGTGTCCCTAGGCTCCAGTACAGTCGTCTGGTGTCCCTCAGGTCCGGTCCAGTGCAGTCCAGTCCAGATCTTAGCAGGCACAGAACCAGGAAAGGAACCTGGAAAGAATATTGTTATTGCAGGTGTTAGGGACATAGACACTGACGTCACCATGACTGTCTCCACTTCCTCTTCCTCCTGCAAGTCAAGAGACAGGCTGAGAGAGAGACGGGCTGGTGGGACATCGGCGAACAGAGCTGAAGGCAGAGAGCCGGGGAGACAGGCCCAGCTGGGACAACGCAGGACAGACAGAGAGACAGACAGAAAGGAAGGAGAGAGAGACACAAAGATGAAGGCACAGAAAGACAGCAGGCAAAGAGAAAGATTGAAATTGAGGGACAAACAAACCAAGAGAGAGAGAGGAAGGAGAGAGAGAGACAGAGATCGAGGGACAGACAGACTGACAGACGGGGCTAAAAGAGAGAGACAGAGAAGCAGGGACAGACAGACAGCAGGACGAGAGAGAGACAGAGATCGGGGGACAATAATTTGGTTTTGAAATTTATTCTGAAAATATACAATCATTCACTCCTGAAAAATATCGAGTTCAAATTATACATTATGTACAATATTGTAATCAACATATGGCTAATCATCAAAAATAAAAAAAAAACTGTACTGGGGGACACAGCTGGCTGTGGTGTTCTGGACAGAACACACTGAGGTCCAGTTTCCACCTCCTGCAGGATCAAACAGCACCTCCACTGGCTCTCCAGTGAACAGAGGGACAGACAGAGAGGCTTCAGGCTGCAGGGTGACAATGTCTCTGTGAGCTGAAAGACAATCAGGACAGAGGATGATATAAGAACACACTCTGTCAAGAATATAGAGCACTCTAGTGACCCTACTGTAGACCTGCTTACCACCCACAGTGACGATCACAGTGCTGATACTGCTTCCCATAAGGTCCCTCACTGTGTAGTTGCCCTGATCAGCTGGAGTGAGGGAGCGGAGTGTCAGAGAGCTGTTCTGCACTGACACTCACTGTTCGTACCTGGGGCCAGGGAGCCCTGCGCTGCTCAGTAAGACTATACGAGACTGGACAGATCCTGCAGGATCAAACAGCACCTCCACTGGACCAGCAGTGTGGAGGAGGAGAGACACAGAGGCACCAGGCTGCAGGCTGTGGACTTCTGAGTGAGCTGGAAAGGGACAGGTAGAAACACGTTGAATATTTAGTTTTACAACAATACCTTGAGTTTGGACAACTCAATACATTTGCAATTCACTTCAAATGTTGTTTTTGTTTGATCCAGTCTGTCCTCACCTAAAGGAGATACTTACTTTTAACACCTTTTATTTCTTCTGGGAGGTTAACTGGCTTCTGAGATAATTGTTCCTGGTGTTTGTGTTGTGTATGCCTTACAATGGAGGGGTGAGAAATAATGGACTTATTACATTATAATGAATAATAATTGCTTACACTTATATAGTGCTTTTCTGGACACTCCACTCAAAGCGCTTTGCAGGACATGGGGACTCCCCTCCACCACCACCAATGTGCAGCATCCACCTGGATGATGCGACGGCAGCCATAGTGCACCAGAACACTCCCCACACACCAGCTATCAGTGGGGAGGAGAGCAGAGTAATGAAGCCAATTCATAAATGGGGGTTATTAGGAGGCCATGATTGGTAAGGGTCAATGGGAAATTTGGCCAGGACACTGGGGTAAAACCCCTACTCGTTTCGAGAAACACCCCGGGATTTTTAATGACCACAGAGTGTCAGGACCTCGGTTTTACGTCTTATCCGAAGGACGGCGCCAGTTTACAGTCCAGTGTCCCCATCACTAGACTGGGGCATTAGGACCCACACAGACCGCAGGGTGAGCACCCCCTGCTGGCCCCATTAACACCTCTTCCAGCAGCCACCTTAGTTATTATTGTCGAGAAGGAAAGAATATTAGGAACATGAAAAGCCTGAATGTCTTAAATGCATTTTTTATACTGAAACAGAGAGGCACACACACGTCATTACAAACGCACACCCGCACAGAGACGTCCTCAAGCGCCTTGTTCACAATTATGGGCTCCAACAGGAACAAAAAACGCCAGCCTGACAACTCGAGCATTCAAACCAAGAACCCAACACGTACTCACGTTGGCAGCCTCTGCAGAAAAGCATAAAGAACCACAAGCCTTCTCTATTGGGAGGAAAAACACACACTCCCTCTCTCACACTCCTGATTTCCTTAAATAGCTCATTCTTCATCTCTGGCTCCTACATACAGTAAAGCAGCGCTCAGTCTGCTTTGAATAAGCCATAAATCCAAGATTTGTTTTATCTGTTCCTCTTGTCTAGGCCTAGATCTGCTTTTCATAAAAGAGCTGTTTGCATAAATAGCTAGGGTTACAGCTGAAGACACCAGCTTCATCCCCCAGTGTGTTATACGTCGGGAGCAAGAGAAGAGGGCCAGGCCGTGCCTTTTCATAGATTTTTCTTCTGAAAAGTCGGGTTCTCGGAGGCAGATTTAGCCCCTCATGCAGTGTAGAGAGATAGACACGCGCGCGCACAGTTAGAGCTGCACCCTCACACAGAGTCAGACCCGCACAGACACGTCCTCTTGTTTAAACAAATACACAAACCTGACGGCGCTCACAATGATCCAGACACACACACACACACACACACACACACACACACACACACACACACACACACACACACACACACACACACGTGACATCAGCAGTCACTCTCGCACACTGGACCCCAGCTCAGTCCTCACCTCCAGCTCCTGCGAACCGCTTCGAACAAACTGTATTAAGAAAATTAGGTTGTGATCCGGTAGCAGGCCATCCTGGGCACCAGTGTGAGTTACACACTCATTTGTAAAAGCCCTTCCGCATCGTCGGGCATGCTTCACAGTGCTGGACCTGGGGTGTGGGTGCTGTCTGTGTGGAGTTTGCATGTTCTCTCCCTGGTCTGTGGGGGTTTCCTCCAGGTGCTCCAGTTTCCACCCACAGTCCAGGGACAGGCTGCCACTTTCACTGGGCAGTGCACCGTCGCCGTGGCAGCATGGTGGGTCGGATCTGATTTCAGTCTTTATTTCCTTTTTTAGAGATCCTGTAACCAGGACCTGTTCACTGCCACGACGGACAGGGAAGCACGTCATCACTGGACATCCTCTTACCTCCTGTGGCAAAGGGCAGCTGATGAAGCTTTGTGCTCGCCAGATCATGGCAATCGCCACTCCACCCAGATCCTGGCTCAGCACAGGGCACCTGGGTTCACTCCCTTCAGACTAAAGAGACTCAGTTCCTCCGGCCTGTCAGACTAAAGAGACTCAGTTTCTTCAATCTGTCAGTGTGGGACGCCTACACCAGCTTCGAACGCCTGTACACAATACCGCGGACCGCCTGCCAGACCAAATTCTGGGCTTACAGCAAACCACCCATTACATACACCGGTGTCTTCCCCGGGCCAGAGGAATTCAGGAACTCACGTTTACTCCGTCATCTCAGGTGATTCTCGTCGGCACAGCCCAATTGCAAATGATCGGCTCCGCGTACAGAAGGAACGTGCGTTTGGTACAAGAGTGCACGAAGGCACCGGAAATACATTGGGAACAAATGACCGGTCGCTCAAGACCTCTGTGAAGTACAGGAGCGTGCAAAACGAGGCTGTTTCCGCCCGGTCTCGAACCGGGGACCTTTCGCGTGTTAGGCGAACGTGATAGCCGTTACACTACGGAAACCTGCAGGGACCGCTGCTGGTGTCTCGCTTGCGTTTCGGGCTGAGAAAGGGACGCGTCACTTTAGGCAGGGGGCGCTGGAGAAAGGAACAAAGGGCGCGATGAAACAAGATGCCAAAACCCGGGATCGAACCAGGGACCTTTAGATCTTCAGTCTAACGCTCTCCCAACTGAGCTATTTCGGCTGTGCGCAAAGCCCACAGCCACCTGCTCCAGCCTTCCTGTGTTGTGGCATGAGCGCACCAAGAGTAGCGGGAGAGTGTTGCAGGAACGTCACTCAGAAGGAAAGCCACCCAGCTGCGCCCTCTGAGCTCTGTCCAGCGCATCTTCCTCGCATGGACTCCTGCCTGCGACGGGCAGGAAACAATTAGCAAGAACAGAACAACACCCCATGGGTGTCTCATGACCACACCTTAGGTTGTGACACGTGCAGGTGTGAGGGGTTGCCGGGCTACTTTGGAGCAGAGCTTGGGCGGAGGGGGGGCGGGAAAGCAGACAAAGAGGTGACACCTCAAGGTCTGCACGATCACAGCTCTCCGCCGCCCCAGGCTTCCGCTCGATAAGCTACTGGACACACCCGCCCCTCCTCACACAGACCATGGAAAAGCCCCCGAGTGGGAGGGCTCTCTCTTCCTTCCAGGAGCTCTTGGACACGATGCACAGACAGGGCGCGGGGAGCTGCCGCCTGCAAACACGGCTCCAGGCAGGACTCCACTCCGCAGGAGCCGCAGAGCAGAGGAGATGGGGGCAGCTTAGCTCCTGTGCAGAGACCTGAGCTGTTGTTGCTGCGGACGCTGTCTTTTCTGCACTCGGGGTAGGAGTGAATGTTGAGTTGCCCTTAGAAATGAAGCAGAGCACTTCAACGGCACGGGTGTGTGTGTGTGCGTGTGCCCTGGTGATTCTGGGAGACAGATCGAACCTGGGCTAAAAGAGAGGGGGCTTAGCCCTCTTCCATTTGCTAGTTCAAAGTTGTACAACCCATTTGTATCTGCTAAGCGGCGCAGTCGTCGTGCACAAAGAACGCTTTGAAAAGCGTCCAAAGCAAGTCATTCCGAGTTGGTCGTTTGTGTTTTCCGTTCAGACGCGAAATGCTGAAATGATCTCTCGGCTCCTCGGTTGTCATTTCTGCTCCGTAAAGGGATCACAGCACGCGTCGGCTTCCAGCACGCTGGGTCGGGACATGATGCCGGGGGTCGGTGCGTGTGATGTCTTCCTCGTTAGTATAGTGGCAAGTATCCCCGCCTGTCACGCGGGAGACTGGGGTTTGATTCCCCGACAGGGAGTAGCTTTTCTTTCACCTCCTTAAAAAAAGGACTGCCTTTCACTTCTCTGTTTTCTTTCACAGCGTCTTGCACCTTTTCATTGCTCTCGCTTTCAGAGCCTCTGCACGGCACACGACTCGACATCAGGAAGCACATTGAAGTGAAAGCAGGAAGCGCTGCGACATGCACTGTGCAGATCCCGCCACACTAAGAGGTGAGTGGGTCTGTTCGATGCACAAAGAATGCTTTGATAAGCGTCAAAGGCAAGTCATTCCGAGTTGGTCGTTTGTGTTTTCCGTTCAGACGCGAAATGCTGAAATGATCTCTCGGCTCCTCGGTTGTCATTTCTGCTCCGTAAAGGAATCACAGCACGCGTCGGCTTCCAGCACGGTGGGTCGGGACACGATGCCGGGGGTCGGAGAGAGCGATGTCTTCCTCGTTAGTATAGAACCTGTCACCTGTCCCCACCTGTCACGCGGGAGACCGGGGTACATCAGGACGCACATTGAAGTGAAAGCAGGATGCGCTGCGACATGCACTGTGCAGATCCCGCCACACTAAGAGGTGAGTGGGTCTGTTCGATCACAGCGCTAGGCGAATCCCCAATCCCCTTTTGTGCCTGGCGACAAACGAAGTCTGTTTCCGCCCGCTTTCGAACCGGGGACTTTTCGCGTGTGAGGCGAACGTGATAACCACTACACTTCGGAAACGGTGGTAAGATGTGCCCAGCGGCCCAGCGCTGAGCTTCGCCAATGCGATTCAGCTGCTTCCAGTGCCTTTATTGGAGTACGCTGATGGACCGTGCTCTCTCTCCAGAGACCAGCACGCCTGTCATGGACGGAGCAGGAAAGGCGGCGCCACATTCTACAGCCCTCTCCACGCAATCGACGAAATCGGGCTACTGAAGTGGAGAAAATCGCCTCTCCAGAAAGTGCAAATATCATCTTGGAGAGTATAAATCCTATTGCTGAAGGTCAGTCCTGTCTACCAGAGTAACCCTCCCACCTCCTGCAGCGATGATCAGCTCGTCTCACACGCGAGAAGTTTCGTCTGGAAACAAGCGCCCCCTCTTCTCGCACGTTTTGCACGTTCGAGTAGTTTTAATGCGGCTCCTTCGTACACGGTGCTGATCTTTTGGAAAGCAGGAGGCAAAACTGACACGTTCCCATACCGGGAGTCGAACCCGGGCCGCCTGGGTGAAAACCAGGAATCCTAACCGCTAGACCATATGGGAGCACACAACCCTGCTGTTCCCGGCATCATGCAAGCAAACTACATAAATATGAGAAAACAAGCAAGAGAGTTGTCACTCAGTGTCGAAGGGTCGATGTATACTGGGGCTCAGTTGAAATGCAACGTCAGGACTTTTCCGAATTATATCACACGAAGAGAGCACAGCCCTTTCCGCCCTGCCACGTGTGTATCGGTAGCTCGCCGTGATCGTATAGTGGTCAGTACTTTGCGTTGTGGCCGCAACAACCCCGGTTTGAATCCGGGTCACGGCAGAATAGGGGCGTCTGCTTTTACTACTTGCACGAATGAAGGCAAAAAAAAGCCAATCGGTGTGAACGAACGGCGCTTTACAGAGGAGTACTGCCTGACTGGATCGTTGATGAATGACAGAGGCCACTCCGACCTCTTCTCGGTTTTCTTCAATGACTTACTAAGGATCTTCTTCACATTCGCCCATGCAGGGGAAGCCAGTTACACCAAAGCAAACGCAGGAAAGTGCATTTCAAGCAGAGACCAGGAGGGACTTGTTTACACCGAGAGTGGGCGGAGAATGGAACAATGCGCCCAGCCCTGTTGCTGGAGCCGATTCTTGATGAGATCTTGGGCTCACTAAGAAGCCCCCGCTGGATGCTAATCTTTCTGTTGTTCTTGCAGGTCCTGCGCTGCATTTGAGCCGCAGAGCTCGTCCTGGTCTGTCGGCACAGCCCAATTGCAAATGATCGGCTCCGCGTACAGAAGGAACGTGCGTTTGGTACAAGAGTGCATGAAGGCACCGGAAACACATTGGGAACAAATGACCGGTCGCTCAAGACCTCTGTGAAGTACAAGGAGCGTGCAAAACGAGGCTGTTTCCACCCAGTCTCAAACCGGGAACATTTCGCGGGTCAGGCGAACGTGATAGCCGCTACACTACGGAAACCTGCAGGGACCGCTGCTGGTGTCTCGCTTGCGTTTCGGGCTGAGAAAGGGAAGCGTCACTTTAGGCAGGGGGCGCTGGAGAGAGGAACAAAGGGCGCGATGAAACAAAATGCCGAAACCCAGGATCGAACCAGGGATCTTTAGATCTTCAGTCTAACGCTCTCCCAACTGAGCTATTTCAGCAATACGGAGAGCCCACAGCCACCTGCTCCAGCCTTCCTGTGTTGCGGCATGAGCGCACCAAGAGTAGCGGGAGAGTGTTGCAGGAACGTCACTCAGAAGGAAAGCCACCCAGCTGCGCCCTCTGAGCTCTGTCCAGCGCATCTTCCTCGCATGGACTCCTGCCTGCGACGGGCAGGAAACAATTAGCAAGAACAGAACAACACCCCATGGGTGTCTCATGACCGCACCTTAGGTTGTGACACGTGCAGGTGTGAGGGGTTGCCGGGCTACTTTGGAGCAGAGCTTGGGCGGAGGGGGGGCGGGAAAGCAGACAAAGAGGTGACACCTCAAGGTCTGCACGATCACAGCTCTCCGCCGCCCCAGGCTTCCGCTCGATAAGCTACTGGACACACCCGCCCCTCCTCACACAGACCGTGGAAAAGCCCCCGAGTGGGAGGGCTCTCTCTTCCTCCCAGGAGCTCTTGGACACGATGCACAGACAGAGCGCGGGGAGCCGCCGCCTGCAAACACGGCTCCAGGCAGGACTCCGCTCTGCAGGAGCCGCAGAGCAGAGGAGATGGGGGCAGCTTAGATCCAGTGCAGAGACCTGATCTGTTGTTGCTGTGTACGCTGTCCTTTCTGTTCTAGGGGTAGGACATCAGGAAGCACATTGAAGCGCTGCAACATGCACTGTACAGATCCCGCCACTACTGGGCCCGATATCCCCGGATCGAAACCGGGCGGAAACAGGCCCGTTTCGTTTGTTGCCTCGCACACTGTTTGGGGATTCGCCTAGCGCTGTGATCGAACAGACCCACTCACCTCTTAGTGTGGCGGGATCTGCACAGTGGATGTCGCAGCGCATCCTGCTTTCACTTCAATGCATGTCCTGATGTACCCTGGTCTCCCGCGTGACAGGTGGGGATATTTGCCACTATACTAACGAGGAAGACATCGCTCTCTGCTTAGTGTGTAAAACACTTACTTGCAGCATTGTGGGTGCTGTGGTTTAAATGCTATTGGTTTGTGAACAGAATACCCCTATCCAAGTACATTGTGCCACATTAAATAAACACACGAGAAAAAGAGATTCAGAACGCAAAGCTGTGTCAGTGTTCTGTGTAAAAAATCGGTTTGAACATCATGGGAGCTGTTTTTAATAAGCTGCTGAGTAAAGAATATTTTAATCTTCCTGCTGTCAGTAGTATTGTGAATATAGTTGACTCTTACCCGAATGAAAACAGAACGTAAAGGAAGGGTTTCAGAATTCAGACAAAGCTTTATTCCCGTGCTTACAGTCTGAGTAATTGGAGACTGCGCTATTCTGTTGCCTATGGTCATATACGGGTTTTTCACATGAAGCCATATTGAACAGTATTTCTCGCGTTGTGAACTTGTGCACACAGCGGTCCCCCGGGTTCCAGTTAGTGCGTAATTACGCATCGATGAAAAACCGGAGGTTTAAAAAAAGATAATTAGCTCACTGATACTTTGATGTAGAGGCTGTGGAAATATCCACATGTCGTGGTCTTTTAAATGCATTTGGTTTGAAGGCGTTCTGTGCTTCCGTTGCGAAGATATGGACAAAAGAATATTCGTGCTTGGTCAAACAAATGTCATATAAACGAAAAAGTAAAGGCTGAGAAAGCATTCACAATGTATTTTATACACAAAGCAAGTATTCTCGCGATTCTAAGAGGTTTCGTGTAAACGCTACAGGCGTGCCAAAATCGTTTTCGAACTTCAAGCTAACTTTTCCCCGGTCCTGGAGACCAGACCTCTTCTCTGACGAGAAGAAAAGGTCAGGAGCCGCAGTATTTAATGTAAATAAGAGATTTCATTTTTTTTCTGTGGCGCAGCTAGTACCAAACACTTAATCTCGGGGTTGTGAATTCGAGCTCCACGCTGGTAAGAAATCATATAGGTTATGATAAATGTACTTTTTTAAATAAAAAGTAATATTATAAAACTTTCTCGATACCAGTTTGCAGGTGACATGTTCTTTATAAAAATAATCTTTAGTATAGGATCAATAACCGCGCCTGAACAAATATCGGAAAGAATCGCCTGTCACTAAGGTATTTAAGTAAAGTAGAGATATAATCAGAAAACCTACATATAGGAAATGTTAGTTACTTTGTATGTGCTTTAGCGTTTTCTTTTATATACCGAAAAAAAGGTTCAAGGCGTTCTAGTCGCTGTACTCCTCGTAGATAATCTCAGCGAAATCACAATACAGTACAGGACACGCAGTGAGGAGCTCACACAACGAATAGTATTGAACATGCCAAGCGTAAAGGCACACTGCACATCTGCGAAACATCACATCCTAGTTTAGTTACAGTGAGATTATAGACTGGAAGCTAGGAAGTCTCAGATCACTTTTTTATTAAATGTTCAAGCAAACCCAAATACCTTTGCAAGAGACATTTCAGAATCCCAGTCAAATCCAGTATGATTGCTGGATCCCTCGAATTCGACAATATCACAGATCTGCAGTCCACGTTGTGCAAGACATACCGCCCAGAGCATTTCTAAGAAAGGAAATACATTTTCGTTACGAAAAGAGATATACTGTACGTAGAGTGAAATGGTCTGGTACGAGTCCTAAGTTTGAATAGTTCAAAATAGACGAAAAAGGGTAATTACAGACTCTTTCGAAATGTAAGAACATTAAAGCTGTGCGGACCTTATCTTGATTTACCTAGTTTAATCGTTTTCAGAAAGTGTAATTGTATTATTTTATGTACCCTTGACGATTCTACTGATGTTATAAGTGCTCTTGTTTATATTGAATTTATTTTGTTGTTCAAATAAAAAGTAAAAAAAAAAACATTCCGAATGCGTCTGCTGTAGAAATAAAATGACATCAAAGGCGTTGTACGTAGAGTTCTGAAGCCTGCTCCACAGAAGAACTAGCTGAGATGAAAAGGTCGATATTCTACTGGCAGGGCTATTCCCATCAACTCAGTTTCTTTCTGAAACAACGTTTTCCAAGAAAAACTTACACTTTGCAAAATTTGAAATAAAATACTTGCTTAAAAGTGCAGATTATTTTTTTTCCCAAAAACTGTAAAAGGAGAAAACCGACCTGTTGGAGTCTCTGTCGTACCATTGCTCAGTGCGGTCAGGTCGGGACTAAAACGATAGTAAGGTGCTGGTTCAAGCACATCTAGGCACGCCTTTCTCACTGTTCCATCGTGAACATCATCTAGAGAAAAAGTGGCATGTAATGTTTAATACATTATTGGCCTTATTAATAATTTGAGGGAATATAAATGCTTTGCATGTATCGAATTACAGCACGTAACAACTGAGTACCTGAGTCGATATCACCGGGCAATTTCCAATAACGACCAACATCAGACACTTCAAGAAAAATAAGATTCCATATCTTGGAATGTAGGGCGGAAGAATTCATTTATACTGCTGTTGCATCTTGAGTTAAACTTTTTTTAAAAAATATGACGCAGATTTGCTCAAAATACTTGTAATCGCCTTAAAGAGAGTTTTCATGAAAACGTACATCGGCTAGCTCTCCACTGTTAATTGACAGAACTTTTGAAGAAACTGTTCTTATATAAGCAACATACAAATTAAACATCTTAATGAACATGAAGGGAAATCTATGGAAGACCGTTTCCGTCAGGGAGTAAAAAAAAAACGCGCTATGGTATCTCATTGTATGTCCTTTTTTACTTAAAAAGGTCTTCTTTAGCTCAGCTAGCAAGACCTGGGTTCGAGCCAATGCAGTGAGGCACGAACAAGGGTGGGAGCTGCGAGGGCACAAGCCCTAGAACCCGAATCCGTTACAATAACAAAAGGACAGACATTGAAATATGGGCTATTTCGAAGTCGCAAATGTGAGATATAAAGTAGGAATTCTGAGTTACTAAGTCGCAATTCTGAGATACCATAGCGGGTTTTTTTTTTTTTTTTTTACTCCCTGGCGGAAACGGGCTTCCATAGAAATCCGGGTTGTGAATAACAACTGTCACTACACACGATTGAGTTCTTGAGGCTGGCACCTAAGACCACTCAGCCATCCTGACAAGCAGTGAGGATGCCCGTTACTTTGTCAAAGGATTATTAACTACTTTTCTTTTCTTATTATTACAGAGATTTCTACATTGCAAGACAATTGACGATTTAGATAAAGGTATATCGTGGTACGCAAACCAAGCACGGACAGGGTTTGAACCCGCGCTCTTCGGTTTACGAGACCAATGCCTTACCACTTGGCCACCGCGCACACAGTTTAATTTTGTTTCCCATCAAGGCTAATACATTTTGAAAAAAAAATCTGTGGGCAAATTGCAATGGCAGGAGAAGTAAAGAATATAGTTCTTCTGTGGAGCTGGCTTCAGACTCTGCTTATAGCGCCCGTCAAATAAAATAGATATTTTATTTTTACAGGAAGACGCATTCCGAAATGTATCTCTGCAGTTTTAGAAAAGTTTTGAATGGTATATTTTATACAACGCAAAAACCGTATTCTAATTGCAGACTGCAGATCTGTGCAGCAATCGTACTACATTTCACTGTGATTCTGAAATGCTTCTAGCAAACATATTCAGGTTTCCTTGAACTTTAATAAAAAACTACTTCGCTTTCAATCTCTGGTGTTACTGTAAACTCGGACGTGATGTTCCGCAGATGTGCCTTCTTGTCTTATTCAAGTTTACTGGATTTGTGAAACGAAAATACAAACTGGACAGTTTCAGACACATGAAGACTCATAAATGTCACTACAAATGACACATTTGTAGTGTAAATCCGCCGGGCTGATTTACGTGTCTGACCATCTCTCTCCTCCCTCTTCGGCAGTGAGCACTATTTTTTCATTTTCTTTTCTTGTAGTTTCCTCGCTCTTTTACTGTCCCTTTCTCCCACGGAGAGACGGAAAACATGCCGAAATCGTTTTCACCCTGTGTTTGTGCAACGTCAGTGTGTGAAGGGAAAGGAATCTACGCGGCTCCAGTGGCGCAATCGGTCAGCGCGCGGTACTTATACAGCAGTGCACAGCGGAGTCATGCCGAGGTTGTGAGTTCGAGCCTCACCTGGAGCAGTATGGCCTGTCTATAGCTACCGAAAGCAGCCGTCCACTTTAGATACTGTTACTTATAGGTCGTCCTTAACACCTTATCTAACGGGATTGTAGCCTGTTAGGTGTTTGCTGGAGATCCAGTCTAAATTAACATCATAGGAACAGGTAAAGGTTTATTCCACGTCACCCCCGAAGAAGGGTCCACGTTGTGTTTCCTTCTCCTTTCAGCATGGAATAAACCTATACTTTTTCCTTTGCAGCTGACGCAGGTCACTACTTAAATTCCCATCAGCTGTGGACCCCCAGCTGATCTCTACACAGATAGATGAGAGATATCTTCTTAGACGAGAGGTCTACTGGGACTAAGGGAGCACGATGGGGTACCGAAGACTTGAAAAAGCTCTCGCATTAAATTCTGTTTTTGTTGTTTCCCAGATTTGTTTTTAATGTTCTTTTTGTTTTGAAGTTGTTCCTTTAAGTATTTTTTTATTTTATTTTCTGTAGTCGTTAGACTACTACAGTGATTTACCTAGGTTCCCGGAAGGCTTTCTCGCATCGTGGTTGTTGTGTTTTTGGGTTACAAGTATTTTTGTTCTGATAGGACCCCACGCATTACTGTGGGACTAGTTAACTTAAGTTCTTACATTGTACCTGAAATTACCACATAAACTACTACTCTGTTTTTCTTTTTTTTTAATAAAGGCACAAATTATGTTTTTTTTTTTCTTGCAGCTGATTGGCAATGACCCTACAACGGGTCATTGCATCGAACGTGGCTGCTGAAATTTGTCAGCAGCTCCATACTAAACCTGTTCTCAATTGCAACAAACCTAAAATAACATATGCTGCCCATTAGATGTTACCGATGTAGGAGACTAACTTAAACCTCCTCTTCACAGGGTTTATGTAGTTCAGTAGAGGAACAGTCGATCGCATTTGAACTGTTCTGAATGTAGTGGAAATAATATAGTCACAAAGTAACGAACATACGCACCACTCGCTTGAAATATTTACTGTAGCTAAAATTGTTTTCTAGACACCACAACTATTCACAATGAATTTGATGAATACATGTCTTTATTAATAAAAGTGTAATTTATTAATAATTAAGATTAATGTATATCTTTATTAGTAGCTGTATTACCGGTAATGCATGTACAGTCCTTAATATGGGATAGTGAACTTTCAGGTATCCTGGGGAGGTAAGAAAACTGAAATGAAGGAAATACATATTTAAAGGGGGTGTAAGTCTTAAATGTGTTCTGTTACATCTGGGTGTTAACTGAATAGATTGTATTACTTATTGTGATTTGACACATGTCTGTCTCAGGAGACAGCAGAAAAATTGGGGAATTTGCAGGTACAGAAAATAACTTGAACTGAACAGGCAAATGTAAGGTTATGTTAAAGAAAAATAAACTTTGTCACCTTTTTAAACATGATTATTTAAGACAGTTTATCGGAACCGTATCTCTCCTCGATTCTGTGGCTGTGGTCCAACAGTAACGGTGGTGAAACAAGCAGAATGTGCGGAAAGAATTGGAGACGTAACGGGAGACTCATCCAGTCGATAGAAGGGTTGTGTACGCTGAGAAGTGTAGTTTAAAAGCTTAACGAGCCAGGGAGGAGTCAAACCTGCAATCTTCTGAGCCAAAGTCAAACACATTATCCATTGCACCACTGGCTCTGATACCCTAAAGCCACCACTGTAAGCTTTGTGCTGTCATTAGTAATACTGTAGCACTCCGGTGTTCACAACAGCCCCCCACCACCAGGAACTCAAACCCAGGCCTCCTGCATCACTCAACAGGGACCTAGCCTGTTGAGCTAAAGAGCAATCTCCCTTCAGTCCTGCGGCTGTGGCCCTGCTATTACAGGGAAGGGCAGTGACATCACCGCTCTGGTAAGCCGGCTCTTACACACTCAATGGTGGCCGTATGCGTTACACTCTCCCCCGCTTAACTCACCAACCTCAGCAAAGGGCTATCCCATTCCACTGCTGACACCAATGTAACGCTCCAGGGTTCACATGGGCATCCTCGCCACTGCCACATCAGGTCAGTCCCCCACCGTCAGGGACTCAAACCCAGACCTCTGGCATCACTCAACAGGGACCCAGCCTGTTGAACTAAAGGGAGACCGTCCCTAAGCTCAAGCGGCTGGGTCCCTGTTGAGCTATGGTGGCGGTCGCAGGTTTGAGTCCCCGACGGTGGGGGGCTGACTTAAGTGGCAATGGCAAGGGTGCCCACCTGAACCCCCAACCATTACAATACTATACATCGCTCCAGTCCAAATTTTCTCAATTAGATTCATGTGTTTTCTACTTGTATTTAGCTACTATGTCTTTCGTTTGGTCTGTTTTAAAAATAGCATCTCAAACGATTTTATGTGTCATGCTGAAATTCACACACGGGGGATGTCACATGAAAGACAATCACAGATAAGATGTTGCATTTAAAAAGAAATCCAGAGTGGCAGTAGAAAACAAAGCCTTATACACGAGATGCAAGTGCTCTACCACTGAACTAAACTGATAGGCACTTTTGCCTGCAGCTCTTTAATTGAGTTAGGGAGAGTGAAGGGTCTACACAGTGTACAATTTAAAGGTCGAAGCAAGACAATCTGATGCGAGGAGAATTCACAAAACGAGCCTCTGCTTTATCGTTTACTGAGCATTCAATGAACATCTAAGTGAAAGACATATTCACTATTTTCACTTTTTGTTTAAAGAACACTTTTATCACGTTCTGCACTCCCGGTGTTTAACGGTGTTCTTTTCTACACTCCTGATTTGAGGATCCCCAGGTAAACAAAATTCCGATATATTGAATAGTATTTATGTTTACATTTATATTCACTCGTGCCAAAAGCTTGTGTTCTCTGCATATATCAGGATGTGGAAAGAGGCCCAATCACATCTGGAGTAGATAGTATTTAGGTCAAAGCTAATTCAAAGTGCATCTCTGGGTGTGTTTGAATTACCTACGTGTTTGACTGAAGGACAAGCTCACGGTGCCATAAAAATTGACACTCGTCATCTTTTCTTCTACATTCACAGGTTTTACGCTAAAGACAAAAAATTTTTTTTTGTTGTTTTCATGCCAGCTGGCACTAATTATTCTGCACTGACAGGGAAGATTAGTATTTTATCTATCACAATATGTGTGGAATTTGTTTTTAAAAAAGTTGTTCCAGAAATGAACACTTCCATTAAAGTTAAGGCAGACACCTGTTGCTGTCCACAACGACCAACTCTGCATGGCAAGAGAGGAAGAAAAGCACTGTGGTGATTTGAACCCAGAAACTTATTTACTAGACATGCACGTTAACCAGCTAAGCCACAGCACCAACAGAACACTATCCTTTTACAGCCTCTTAGACACACCGCTCTGAGATACCTGCGTTCTGTGTGCGCTGAGCCTGCTCGCTGAGCAAGTGATGAGAAATGGCTTTTATCTGGTAATTTCAAGTCCAAGGAGCTCAATATGCTTTTTATGTTTGACATCTTCAAGGAAAATGGTGAAATCGCAGGTGGAAGAGGAAAATGATCCTTGAGTAGAGGAAATACGACCATCTTGAGCACTAACTCATGTCAGGAGGCTAACTTCTGGGATGAGGTGGTGGGGTGGTAAGGCGATGGACTACTAATCCATTGTGCTCTGCACATGTGGGTGTGAATCCCATCCTTGTGAAGTTCAGCAGTTGACAGATGTGCCTTTTTAAACTGGGTGTGCTTTCGTTTCGTCTTTCGCTCCTGTACTACAGCAGTAATATTTCTAGATGTGCATGAACATGGTATAGTAGGCTGACGGCAGGAACACGTGGCCCACAAGCAGTGACAGTATCAGAGGTGTCTGCAGTGTGTTGGTTTGTGAGCACTAATAAAATAACTTGCCGTGGAAGCACGTGTGCCTGCATTAATACAGCTCCATTGAGCAGAAAAAGCAACACAAACACCGACTTGTCAACAGGAAGTTTCCGTAGCTGAAAACACAGCCATTGTGCTCCAGGTGAAGCTTGTGTCGCAGGATGTGGGTCATTGAGGCAGTCACGGGCTGGGATTGATTGGGTTATGTTGATTTGTGTTACAGGGTGTGGGTCATTGAGGCAGAAACAGGCTGTGATTGATTAGGTTATGTTGAATTCCAGGATGGTGTCAATGTTGCCTCTCACTCAAGGGGGTGACTGCAGTTGTCCCAATTAATACAGGAACAGTCAGTAAAAACAGTCAAACCCAAGTCGTTCAGGGAGCAATTAGGTATCGAGACTTGGAGGTGTGAGGAGTCGCTGAGCCAGTTTTAGCCAGACCAAGGGGTGAACTGATAAGGTTCCATGACACCTAGCTCAGCACTCCCACACCCCTCAAACAACACAAGCTTCCTCCTGGAAAAATACTGGGCAGACCTGATTCTGACAGGGACAGTGGAAACCCCCCTGAAAGGGATTGGCTAAGGAGAGGGATAAAAAAGACCTGAGACAGAACAGAGGGGGCTCCCGATTCCCACTGGATCCTGGAGACAACACAGGCAGCACAAGGAAGCTGCAGGGTGCAAGACCCCGCTGCAGAGTGCAAGACCCCGGAGGAACTCTGCAGAGACTTCTAATACCTGGAGGCAAGGATCTACTGGTTCAGTAACTGACGACAACGAGAGACATTGGCATTGGAACAGAGGTACTGTACAGAGACTTTTAACACCTGAAGGTGAGGAACAAGGAAACTGGCACAGTTAGCCGATTCAAACTGAGAGGAATGTAATATAGTCGCAGAGGATTTCTATTGTTACCTGAACAGAGACTGGGGAAATAGGACTGGGCGATACCCCTCTCCTCAAAGTGGGCCATCAGAGACTACAGGTACTAAGTAGAGACGATCGAGTAACCTCTCTTATGTATTTTACAGAAAAGACTGCTGCCCCTCTGTATTCATTTTGACCCTGGGAAGGACCTTTTGCTGCTGTGAATTCTGTTTTCGTTGTGTTTTTGGGTGACAGTGAATGTGAATGTAGTTGGAAAATAAAAAGGGCACTTATACAATACAAATGCTTGTCGCTGGTCTGTGTGTGCATTGGTGATTCTGGGAGACAAACAGAGCCTGTGGTAATGTAGAGGGGCCCACGCACCCCGTTTGTATTGCTACAGATGCAGCCATTCAAAATGCGCGGTAAAAACCCGCGGTACGGTAACCTACCCACAAGCCACCGCGGGGCACCGGAGCATACCGCAGGGCAAGTGATTGGCTGGCCAAAATGACCGACAGGGGCACTCGTGGTGCATTGGTTGGTAGTGCAAAGATTTAATCATTTAATGTCTTTACTGTGCACATTTTAATCCGCTTAGTTTTGAATATTTATATGGATTTTACCACTTAAGGGAAATTTTAGTAGCTGAGCATAAAAAGAAGAGGAGCATAACGCATCTGAAGGTCATAAACGATATTAATTTAAAACATTACTGTATGTATGTAAACTGTACTGTGTATGGCTGGTCTTGGTAGTTTAAAGAAAAAATACACACCAGTCTTCCATTTCTCCCTAAACATTTTAAGCATGAAAGTTTTATGAAACGTTACCCAAATATGCGATTGCTGTATAGAATGAATTTTAATTAAAAAAAAAATATTTAACACGAACATTAAGCTGTTTACATGTTCCGCCTGAGAACAGTCACCCGTTGCTACCCAACGCAGAATGGTGATTGGTTGACACCATCTGACACCCCTCTGATTGGAGAAAAAAGACGTGCTGGTTTGCTATACCAGGAAGAGGATTTCTTTCAATTCTAAACGTGTATTTTAAAAGTTTAAGAAGTAAAAACCTTACAGCGTACACAGATTTCTAAACTGATCAGGATCGTTATCTTTGTCTTATGCATAATAATGTTCACCGCTCTGTCCAGCAAATTAATAATAAACTTTATTTTATATAGCTTTTTAAACGAATAAGTAATTAGATTGCTCATAAACCTAATCACTTGCTTTTTCTTTTTATTTAGGCTCAGATTTCAACTATAGATCGTATTATTAATAACCATAATAACAACCAACCAACAAAAACAACCATATAAACATAATACCAACCAAAAACATAGATAACAACCACAATACAAAATCAAATAATCAAACCATTTTACACTCGCAAAGTCCTCCAATTAACATAATCCCGCCCCTTATGCAAAACCAAACCTTCCTCCCATCCCAGTTTATCCTGTTTATCATAAACAAAATCCACCTCAATTTTCAACATAAAGCATTACACAAAATCAATACCTCAACACTCCATACTCAACAACGATAATTCACAAACAGCCAGAACATGTAACTACACATTCCCAAACATAGCCCCGCCCTTTATGCAAAACCAACATCCCTCCCCTGTTCTCTTTCTCCCCTGGCGGTTGTAATTGTTTTTATTTTCAAATAAATTTTAGCAAAGTCATGTATTTTAAAAATCTTAAGATTTTTCTATTTATGTCTTTATTTAGTGGTTTCATTAGTGACAAAGGCTAAACTTTCTTGGAAAAATGTC
Source organism: Lepisosteus platostomus (assembly GCF_059453375.1). Classification (NCBI taxonomy): domain Eukaryota; kingdom Metazoa; phylum Chordata; class Actinopteri; order Semionotiformes; family Lepisosteidae; genus Lepisosteus; species Lepisosteus platostomus. Next base: position 62,527,584 of record NC_142615.1, on the reverse strand, counting down.
TTTTATGTAAAGCATGTTTGCTATTAATTCATTCAGGGCTAAAATATGTTCATTGTCTTCTAATGAAAGAAGGGTTCCTTTCGCCGTAGTCGGGAGCCTAGCCTTTAACTAGTAAGTACTGTATTTACTGGGTTTTTGGGGGGGGGGGTGTCTTTCGCTGGAAATCTCGCCTCCTACTTTGAAAATACCCGTGAAACCGGTTCAATTCGTCACAGCCAGCACTCCTGCAGAGAGTTGGGTTGTACTTGCAGTGCATACAGTACACGCGTTATGCTCTTCGTTAATGTCTGTGAAGTTTTATTTAATCTCTGAGCCATACTGATTCTTCTGGAAGCCAGTTTCCGCCAGGGAGTAAAAAAAAAAACACACTATGGTATTCTCTCCAATGCAGTGCAGTTAAAAACATACCTCTGATGCTGCTCCTAAATGAATATCGTTTATGACCATCAGAAGCTTTAAGCTCCTTTTCTTTTTTCCAGTGGATTGAACAGGGTGAGGCATTTCATGATGTACTTTTCACTGATGAAACAACAGTGGCTCTGGAACAGTTTTCAACCAAGTCGTTTTATAAAAAGGGGAGATATGTACACTTTACTGAAGCTAAAAGTTTAGCCTTTGTCACTAATGTAAACACTAAATAAAGACATATAGAAATCCCATTTTTAGGATCAGAGTCTTACATGTGGTTATTTTGAAAACGTTTGTACGTGCTCCTTCTTACCATGTTACTGTTTACCGTTACTGACCATATTAAGTTTAAGTGCCTGTGGGCACTTTTCCTGTCCGTGGGGGGTGGACCGTCTTTCATTAGAAGGTTAGTCTGTTCTACTCTGAGAATGTAGAGGCGGTGGGAAGTGCCCGATGTCATTTAATTAGTATTAAAATCTTAGTTATCTTTCTAGTTCACAGGTTTGCATGCATAATTTAATTTTGAAAGCCACTGAGACATCAGGTACTACTGTTGTATTTATGAAAAAGAAACAAAACAAAAAACATACTAACAACTGTGCCATCCTACTCCTTAGTTAATAAATTTTATTCATAAACAGTTAACATTGTTAGCAAAATATTTTGAATTATATTTAACCCTATTTTTTCTTTAGTTTTGTATTTAACTTATTATATGATAGTCAGACTTAATGTATATTAATGTATATTTGAACAATGAAAATATATTTTTACAAGATTTTACATTAAGCACTTAAAATTAATATGGTTAATAATAGTAAACTGTAACATGCTGTTACAAGATCGGTTAACTGCGAAGAAAATCCTTTCAGAGAAAATGTTTCAGGTGTGAAGAACAAACCTGTTCCCACACACCCTGCCCCCACTACCATTAGAATATACACAAACATTTTAGCGTTTCATTCTGAGCAGAAGACCCTCACACCTGAAGAGTGCTGGCTGTGACGAATTAAACCGGTTTTACAGGTTTCAATCACAGATTGAGACTCAGTAAAGTAACACACAGCGCCACTGGATTTGATAATACTGTACCTAACCAAAATCCGCAATATGGAAACAGAACCTAATTGTTGATAGATGATGTACTCGTAACATTTTTTCAAGACGAACTACAACATTTAAAAAATGACTTGTATGTACTTGATATCTCTAATCAATCCACGGGTTCCAGCACAAAACGAAACTAAAACGCATACCGTTTAGCGCCTCTTATTAGTTGCTCAAAAGTAATTTGACCGTATGAAATGCATAATATAAACCTAGAAACATATACGTGAGCAGTACTTAAGCACTGTAGTATCGGTGTTAAGACATACCTCTCAAATACTGTAAATCAAGTTAAAAATATCTCAAGACCGATTCTGGTCGTAATGAAACCATGTTTCGTATATGTTTTCTTTTTCATCTTGAAATAACTCATTTCTAAATACCTTTTTCACTGTTAACATCTTGTAGAAACTTTGCGACAAAATATACACTCTGACAGTTCATCCTGCTACCAACATTAAATAAAACAAATCTTAAGATTTCTATATTTATGTCTTTATTTAGTGGTTTCATTCGAAGCTTACAATGTTTAGGGAGAAATGGAATACTGGTGTGTATTTTTTTCTTTAAAGTACCGAGACCAGCCATATACTGTATGTTTATGTTAAGATTTCCCTTCAGTGGTAAAATTAGATATGAATATTCAATACTTAAACGGGCACAGTTAAGACATTAAATATACATATACATATTGTATACAGTACAGTTTGCATACGGTAATATGTTTATGTTACGCGATTAAAAAATAAATAAATAAAAATGAAAGGTCCAGCACTAGCTGGATTCAAACAAACAACCTGCCAGTTGGTAGTCACACACATAGACCAGTAGGCTACAAGACAGCTCGCATAAGCAGGCAGGCGAAACAGCCCTGCCGCAGTACACGGATATAATCATACCGTTATTAAATTCTTGAGATACGCGATTCCATATTATATTCCCTTTTAATCAAATTCTACAAGTATGCTTGTTGACTCCAGTATCACGTTAGTTAAAGACTTCAAAGCTTACAATGTTTAGGGAGAAATGGAATACTGGTGTGTATTTTTTTCTTTTCATGATAGGTGTCGCATTTTAAATCATTTTCGTAGTTAGAAATTATGAAACGCCCTGTTAAAAGCAAGGAAGTTTTTATGCCCGTTGAAGTAAAACAAAATGCCTGACAAAGTATGGCTTGGACAGATTCCAAGTGCTTGTACAAATGTGCTAAAGAAATTATACTTTGAGTATACAGCTTGTCCAAAGTCATCCATTATTAATACTATTAGTAATATCTTCAGTAAAGGCTTTGATGCATAAATATTTCTGATAAAGGTAGGTTGTGTACTTTTGTCCAACTGAGCAATCTTGCTTTCATAAAATATACCAACATTTGAATGACTGATGATTAACATGCTGTAATAAACAGTTCAAAATTAAAGGCTCGAATGCTGTACATGAGAGGTTAAGCTCCCCCTGGCGGTTTTACAAGGCGACGCCGGATAGCTAGTCACGTGACACACGTGATACCGCGTGATACCCCGGTGGGCGTGTCGCGGTATACCGTGAAATACCTCAACCATTTTGAATGGCTGCATCTGTAGGTGGTGTAGATGTACACGAAGCAGGAACATCCCTCGCCCTTGGGTTCACCTTACTGTGACACCTTCTTCATCTATGTTTTTTGAGTGCACTGCAAATGATCTTAGTATCGAAATGCCGTCCCACATAACCGATCCAAACAAGCTGCTTTACAGAGGAGCACTGCCGGAGCTTATCGTTGGCAAACTGAAGACCAGGCCGACCTCTTCTGTGACTCTTGAACACTAAATCTCAAGGTTGTGAATTCAAGCTCCACGCTGGCGGGAAATTCTATAGGTAATGATCACATTTTCTTGCATGCTAATCAAAAGAAATATTAAGAAACTTTTCCCGATACCAGTTTTTTAGAAAAGTAAAGGCACACGGCACATGTGTGCCACATCACGTCCGAGTTTAGTGACAACTACCTCAGAGATTGTAAGCTGGGTAGTTTCAGATTAGATCACTTTTTTTATCAAAGGTTCAAGCAAACCTGAATACTTTTGCAAGTGACATTTCAGAATCCTAGTCAAATCCAGTACGATTGCTGGATCCTTCGAATTCGACTGAACTATAGCACAGATCTGCAGTCCACCATTAGAATACTGTGGGTGTGTTGTATAAGCCATACCGCCCAAAATAGTTCTAAAACGGGAGATGCATCCTCATTTAGGAATGTGGTATAAAGTGAAATGGTCTGGGAAGAGTCCTACGTTTGAACAGTTCAAAATAGACGTAAAGGGGTATATACGGACTCTTTCGAAATGTAAGAACAAGCTGTGCGGACCTTATCTTTATTAACGTCGTGTAAACGTTTTTCATAGAGTGTAATTGTATTATAGCATGTGCCCCTGAAGATTTTCTTGATACGTTATATGTGCTCTTGTTTGTATTGTATGTAGGTTTGTTGTTCAAATAAAACGTAAAAGACACAACTTTCCGGATGCGGCTGCTGTAAAAATAAAATGACATCAAGGGTGCTGTACGCAGAGGTCTGAAGCCTGTTTCATTTAAGAACTATATCCAGAGGTGTTAAAGAAGTCTAGATCACACTACGAGAATGGCAGCATCTCAAAAAAAGCAGGTGCAGTTCGTTACACAGTCGTAATGCCACTAAGTCGGACCAGAAGAGCGAAAGCCACCTGGCTTTCTCTGAGCAAGTAATGTGACAAAGAGACACAGTACAGTGGTAACCGACCCTCTTCCAACTGACTTCAAAGGGGAGGGAGCTGCTTTTTGGCAGTCTCTCGAGAAACTAAGCAAAGTGTTTAAAGATACTTTGTCAGCTTGACATCAAGGCAGAAAACAAAAACTTTCTTGCGTCCACTCAAACCAAATGCGGTTTGCCACCTTTTGCGTTATGCAGGGAATGACAACTGCCGAGATCACTTTTGAGTCAATGCAAATCGTAGTGTGCCCTCCATTTTAATGTTGGTTGTGTTAGCGTGCTGCTTCTGTCTGTGAAACTTTATGCAATCAAGGCATTTAATGTTTTTTTTAATAATTGGAAAAAAATGTACTATTTTTTTTCTTAAATATTGATGGTTTAAAAACTTATTTAACGTGAAACAGGCATTGTGATTGTACAACGGTCAAAATGTTAGTGAAGAAATCAGTCATGTGAGGAAAGGTGAATTGTGGGAGCCTCTTGACTCCCCGTGTCGTGCTGTGTTTCTCTCTCATTCTACTTGGAGTGGTGCCGTCGCTTCTGGATAAAGTCTGTCGTGGGTCATTCCGGACAAGTCAGGTATGACTGTGCTTCACCACAAGAAGAGACACCTCACTTGCGAGGATCCCAACAGTATATTTCCCCTTTCAGAGCCCATGGGAGTGAATTTCATACACAATTAAAAAAGGCTAATTTTATTTAGAGGCTTCAGACACTTTTTTAATTAAAAAAGTGACCTGAAACGCCTTAGCTTTCAGGTTTGCTAGAACCTGTAATAATAAAGTGGTCTCAAACTTTCATTGTCTGATGTAGCTGTCTCTAAAGTTGGACATGATGTTTTGGAGATGCTGAGATATTGAGAAGAACTCAACTACATGGTGAGAATTCTGGGTTCAGCACCAGCAGATGGTGAAAAACTCTTAGCTGACCCCAACCTAATTTGAACGCGCAACTTTCTGAGCTAGAATCAACTACACTACCACTGTGCCACACCCTATAGTCTTCTTTAGCTCCCCAAAGGAGAAAAATCAGTGTCCCAAAAAAAGTGCTTCCCGAAATGTCTTTAACAGAAAGGAAAATTTAGACAGGCTTCCATTTCTGCATTAAGAACTGTTTGTGCTGTTCTGTAATTGAGGAAATATACCACCTAAATCAGCAAAGAGTTCTACGTTTGAATAGTTCTAAATAGACGTAAATGGATATTTACAGACTCTTTCGAAATGTAGGAACATGAAAGCTGTGTGGACCTTGTTTTTATTTACTTTGTTTAACCTTTTTTTCCATAAAGTCTGATTGTATTATTTATGTGCCCCTCACGAGTCTATTAATACGTTATATGTGCTCTTGTTTATATTGAATCTATTTTGTTGTTCAAATAAAAAGTAAAACAAAAACAAATTCCGGATGGGTGCTGCTATAGAAATAAAACAACATCAAGGGAGCTGTACGCAGAGGTCTGTAGCCTGCTCCACAGAAGAACTTTATCCAGAGGTGTTTAAGAATTCGAGATCTCACCATGAGAGGGGAAGCATCTCAGAAAAAGCAGGTGCAGTCGGTTCCATAGTCATAACGCCACTGTCGGACAAGAGCAAAAGCCACCCGGCTTCCTCCGGGCAAGTAATGAGACAAAGAGACAGGACACAGTGGTTAGTGTGGCTGAGTGGTCTAAGGTGCTGGATTAAGGCTCCAGTCTTGTTGGAGGTGTGTGTTTGAATCCCACTGCTGCTAAGAGTTTTTGTGTTACAACCACCAAGTGGAGCAATGTGTTAAAAGCTACTTTATCAGCTTAACATCAAAGCAGGGAGAAAAAAGTGTTTCTTCTTCTCAACACAAATTCTTTTTTCCACCTTCAGCAGGGAAGTTTGTCTACCAAGATCACTTTTGAGTCAGTGCAAATCACAATGCGCCCTCAATTTTAATGTCGGTTGTGCTCCTTTTATCTGTGAAACGTTAATGTTCTGCATTTTCAAGTCGAGTCATCCTCAGGGGTAGAGCTGATTAAGTCTTTCCGCATAGGGCTCCATCAGAAATAACTTGTCTAAGTTCCAAAGAGATTGTGGGTTTCACTTCAAGCAATCATAAAGCATACCTCACATGTCAGATCTAAATGGGGAATTTGTTGGTTACAAAGCTGAACGTTTTTCCATGTTCTGCTAGAGTATCCACTGGCTTGCCTTTATCAGTTGTCTTGGAAAGATAAGCTGTGCTTCGTCTCAGGAAAAATCATTAGTACTGTCATTTTATTCTGTGCATATGGCCGATATTTAAAGTATATAAAAATCACGAGTTCATAGATTTATCCAAATATCAACGGCACCTTGTAAACCTGTGATAAGAATTCCTTCAATCCAATAGTTTCACTCCAGGGAAAAGGCAGGGAAACATAGAGAATTCTTATTTAAAGACAACATCCGTATTGGATTGCATGTCAGCAGGCATCACTCAGAATTCCTAATATGATTTTGAATTCAGTTTTGCAGTTCTTCAGTGTTTTACTACTTTCAGAGAGTCCTTTATTGACCTTGCTGAAGCAGAGAAGCGACATAATCACAGATGTGACCAGTTTTTCTGCTGTTTCTGGTTAATAATGATTATTATTTTGTATTTTGATTAGTATTTTTCGTAGCGTTCTTCCTCAGCTTTTAAGTTATTTGGTGAGCAAGAACCACTGAGAACGAGTCTGAATCAATCAAGAACATATACGGTACTGCTGTCCTGTGTACAACTGCTTCGTCCTAATTGAGCTTTTCAGTGTTGAAGAAGACATTTCCAATTTCGATTGCTTGTTTCAGAGGATGTGCTACAAGATCACAGATTCATTTGAAAAGATTTGGAGATGTATTGGCTGGGATTCAAAACTGGCTCAATTGCATGAAGGCACCTATACTCAGCAACGAGAGGAAAGGAGAAGGGGCCAGAGGTAGTGTGGCTGAATTGTCTAATATGCTGGATTTTAGGCTCCACTCTCTCAGGGGCGTGGGTTTAAATCCCACTACTGCCCAATGTTTTAAGACCTTACTTCCTGTGATTTGTAATATGGTCAGTAAAAGCACTTTATGTAAGTATTTCTTATGTCAGCGTTACAAGTCACTTACTGCTCCACAGGTCCGGGGTTCAATCCCTGGCATCTTCAGGTGTTTTATATTACTGTACTCACATTGCAATCTTCTGTTGAGTGAGAACTCTTTGCTCGTGTTCATAGAGAGCCAGGTTTACCTTTTGAATCTCACCAGGGATTTCCTGAGAGATCATTCAGCGAGCGAGCCCTCCCTCTGGACTCCGCACTGAGCTGAAAGCTGCACGAATTCCTCACTGCGTGTCCTCTACTGTTACAGGTGGTCCAGCGTAAATGTGCAGCACAGTGATATGAACAACTTGAACTTTTTCTGTATGTGAAGAAAAATGCAAAAGAGCATGTAAAGTATTGATCATATAAAATATCCATGGTACAACTCGAGAAAAAACTGAAGCACAAAACAACGACTTTTGATGATTACAAGAGATTCAAGAAACACAACCGTCCACAGATGGGTTCGGATCCTGAACGCATAAGTCAAAAGAAAAAAAGCGAAGTAAACTCTCTTCATTGTCTTATAGTTTATGTAATAAAACATTTTTTTTCTTTCTTTATAATTTCTTACTGTTGATAGACGATTTATTGAATTTTAACAGAATCACAACTACAAACATTTGGGGTTAAACTGTTATTCACATACTCTAACAAAGAGAAACGTTAGTCTCTTCCAGTGTGTGAGCCAATTTCTAAAAAAATTATAAATAAGTTATAGAAATTGAATTGTTCTACTTTTTAGGCTTGCATAGTCTTATTCATATTTCAGTTAAGCCTTTTCTTCTGTAGTAATTTCATTTAATATTAAAATTAGTCCTGATTTACAAGAATTTTGTAATAAGTTTCAATTTAGAAAAATCGTGCCCAGAAGCTACCAAAACTGGTAATGTTCACATAATGTGTAATGCCAAAGCAGCAGTTGGGGTGGGAAACAAAAGGCATTTCTTGGTATGAATCCTAAAACTTCATAGATGGCGTTCTAGGACTTCTCGCTTCAGATAAAGCTGTTAATACATCATAAATTTCTACTCAATCAATATCTGCAGTGTTATCACTACCAAACGCTAAATATAGATCCTGGCAATAATTCATGAGTTGTTCGTTAGAAAATTGTTTATGTTTTTTTTTTAACATATTTTCAATACCAGACAAAAAGTCGAAAGTTTCAATTTCATGCAACTGATGAAATCTCTCTTCGATGGAAGTTATAAGTACAGTACATCCAAAATACTGCGGAATCAATCAGATTTACATGTTTCTTGTGGATCCAGAAGATCATTTTGAGATTTAAAACATGCCTGTCTTTTCTTTTTTCGAGGACGAAGAAGTAGCAGCAGTAGTAGAAGTTATGGCAAGAACGTGTTTAGAGTTCAGCACTTCTCATTTCTAATGCAGAGCCATCGAAAAGTACCGCCCGCGATAAAAGAAATTGCAGAATTGGTCTGTTCATGCTGCCTACACGCTTTGAATTGCTGGCATTTTCTGCAAGCGTTCCTTTTTGAGGGTTCATGAAATTCCTCACATTTGAGCCAACACTAAAATATTTCATTCGGGGTCACCTAATTCATAGTGCAAACCGAATCTACAGGGGAATGCTGTGGCACATGAAGCCGTTTGTTATTCTGTTGTGAGGTGTGAGGGGCGGAATGCAAATCGAGTTGGTGAATAGAAAATGAAACAGGAGTCACTTCTTGAGCTACGAATTCCAAAAAGTATGAAAACCTGTGCTTTTTGACAGTGCAGAATACTCACAAATTGCACTGAGTTGCTTGCTTTCTTCTGCTGCTTTTATATTTCAGTCATTCACTGTCAGCTAGCACTGGAACAATTCAAGAGAGGTAAAAACAGAAGCTGTCAGGAGTGGGATTTGAACCCACACCTCCATTTGGAGACCAGAACACCCAAGCCAGCTGGAAAGACACATCTCCTTGAGTCTGGTGCCTTAGACCACTCGGCCACCCTGACAAGCAAAAGCAAGTGATGTGCTGAATGCACCAGTAGTTGACTAAACTGAGTTTCTTCCCTGAAATTATTTGCTTTCGAAGACCCAAGTTGCCTTGAATGGATCTTGGAAATCAAATATACGGATGGATTGTTATTCGGTTGTGAGTTTTGAGGGGCGTATTATAAATTGAGTTGGTGAAAAGGCCCTTTTTGTTAGTCTGTCGGGAGGCTGCACAAGGTGTTTAGAGGGAGAACTTCTAAAAGGCAGGCTCTCTATGTTTAACATCAAGAAAGATTTTTTTTCTCAATGGAAATGCTCTTTGGCGCTTTCAGCTTTACGTAGGGAACAACGTCTGCCGAGACCACTTTTGAGCCAGTGCAAATGGTAATGTGCCACCAAGTACATTTAATATTGGCTGTGGTAGCAAGCTGCTTTTGTTTGTGAAGCTTTTACTTCTTTAAGCTGAATCATCGGCAGGAGTAGCTTATTAAATCTTTGCTCATTGCGCTCCATCAGAAATACCTTGTCCATGTTCAAAAGAGATCAGGGGATTTACTTCATGCTTTCACATGGCATACCTTACACGAAAGATTTAAATGGGGAATTGATTGTGCTTCTTGATGTTGTTCCTGTGGTTGCCTTGGTTACAATGGTGAACGTTCTTCCACGTTCTGCTAGAGTATCCACTGGGTGGGCTTTATCAATTGGCTCGGATAGGTCATCAGTGCTCCGTCTCCAGAAAAATAATCAGCACTGTCTTTTTTCTGTGCGCATGACCGTCTTTTAAAACATATAAAATCACGAGTTCATTGATTTCTCCAAATAACAACAATACATTTTAACCCTTCAATCCAATAGTTTTACTCCAAGTAAAAAGCAGCGCAATATATAGAGAGATGACATTCAAAGATTTCAACGTTCTTATTGGATTGCCTGTATGCAGATATCGCTCAGAATTGCTAATATGATTTTAATTCAGTTTTTCTCTACTACTTTCAGAGTCTTTTATTGACCTTGCTGAAGCAGAGAAGTGACATAATCACAAATGCAACCAGTTGTGCAGCTGTTTCTGGTTAATAATGATTAATGCGAAAAAAAAAACCAGCTCCTCGCATTAAGAGTCCTCCCTCTGGATTCCTCTGAAAGCTGCGCGAATTACTCACTGCGTGTCCTGTACTGTGTAGCACAGTGACAAGAACGCCTTGAGTTTTTTTCCGTATGTGAAGGAAAATGCAAAAGAGCATGAAAAGTATTGATGGTATAAAATATCCATGGTACAACTCGAGAAAGAACTGAAGGACAAAACAATGACATTTGATGATTACAAGAGAAACACAACCGTCTGAACATGGGCTTGGATCCTGACCACTTGCGTTAAAAGACAAAGCAAAGGATATAACCTGTAAATGTCTTCATGTCTTACAGTTTATGAAATAAGACAATTTCTTATTTTCTTGATAATTTCTTACTATTGATAGATGCTTTTTTAATTTTAACAGAATCACAATTACAAACAAATGGGGTTAAACTGTTATTCACATACTCTAACGAAGAGAAACGTTAGTGTCTTCCGGTGTGTGAGCCCATCTCTCAAAAAATAAAAAAATAAGTTCTATAAATTGAATTGTTCTATTTTTCAGGCTTGCATAGTCTTATTCATATTTCAGTTAAGCCTTTTCCTCTGTAGTAATTTCATTTGATATTAAAATTAGTCCTGATTTACAATTTTGGACATGGTTCATCTTAAAGAATTTTGTAATAAGTTTCAGTTTAGGAAAATCGTGCCCAGAAGCTACCAAAACTGGTAATGTTCACATAATGTGTAATGCAAAAGCAGCAGTTGGGGTGGGAAACAAAAGGCATTTCTTGGTATGAATCCTTAAACTTCATAGATGGGGTTCTAGGACTTCTCGCTTCAGATAAAGCTGTCAATACATCATAGATTTCTACTCAATCAATATCAGCAGTGTTATCACTACCGAACGCTAAATATAGATCCTGGCAATAATTCATGAGTTGTTTGTTAGAAAATTGTTTATGTTTTTTTTTTAAAACAGGACGAAGGAGTAGCAGCAGGAGTAGCAGCTAAATGTATTGGCGCTACATAAACCTACAGTAGTTTCCAGTTTTGCAGAGAAGTGACATAATCACAAATGCGACCAGTTGTGCAGCTGTTTCTGGATAATAATGATGAATGTGAAATAAAAAAACAGCTCCTTGCATTAAGAGCAAGAGCAACCAATGCGCTCGCTTGTTGAGTTGGGTATTTTCCGAGCTACTCTTCCTTAGCTGTGTACAGGTTTGATGGGTTTACTGAGACAATTATTCATGTAGCAGTAATCACGAGGTGGTTCGCTGTGGTTTTTAGAAAATCAGTCGTCAGAACAACTAACAACGCACACACACATGTTCAATACACGAGATACAGTTATTAATATAAATTGTGCACCAAACATATACCAGTCTGCCTGGATACAAGCGGCAGACCTTACTGTGAGGATTATCAATATACAAGGTATATAATCTCGAAGAGATGCAAACACAAAGAGATACACAACAGAGAATATATGTCAATATATATCGTTCGGTTACCAAATCGCTAATCAGCGTTATTACCCACTGTTACTCTAAACTCGGAAGTAAATGCAATACTCGTGAATTAAATTGATAACAACTTGTGTTGAGGTACAATTGAATTCTCGAGACGCAATGTAGGACATGGGGTTTACTTATCCACTGTGTATGGATTTGGAATTTCCCGGCACGAACACCAAACCAGCTGACAGGCTCTGTTGCAGCCTTGGTTCCAGTGGTTGTCCAATGGGCGTTGTCCCGGCGTCCTCTGGCTACCGGCCAACCAGTAGAGGTGCAGCTCGGAGTTGGACGGGCGGAGGAATCTAACTGCGACGCGCAGGGCAGTCGTTGCTCCGAGGGGATCTACCAGCAGTCCAGCTGGCTAGTAGAAAGTATCTATGCACAGAGTGTGACCGCGAGTCCGCACAAGTCACTCTTTTGCCCGGGAAGAAGCTGGTTCGTTCCCGGACCAGCGCTGCTACTGAATAAGCTATTCAGGTTGTCGACGAGGGTCCAACTGTAGGCTGCCGTTGATCAAGCGGAGCATTCACGTTGGTAGAATTCTGAGTACGTATGGGATCCTCGGCCTCGCGCTTAGAACAAAGTCCAAGTCCCAGTGCAGACAACAGCAGTTATCATGTGATTGTCTCTGAGGATGCGCGAAAATGGCCAAGGAGAGCCCCGATCTGAGCTTGCGCTCCCTTTTTAACCAAGACACAGATGTGTGCTGATTGGTTGAGATTTTGGCGGGCATTGGAGACCCACGTGGTGTTACCACGCCCTGCAAATCCCTGATTGGTTGATCAAGGTGAGATACGAGTCACTTACTCCTGACACTTAGGAATGCAGTCCAGATGTCCATTTGGCACTCCCTAGACAGATAGGCGCCAATGGATGACCATTGATCATGATAGCCAGGCTTAGCTAAATGCATCCCTGTTTGGGAGCTGTCCCTTATCAAAAGAAAATATCTTAAATCAGCCTGCATGAATACTTTCTCTGTGGCTGCACCACAGAGATGGAGAGTGAGATGGGGCCTCATTTAGGAAAGCACAGCAACGCTTAATTCTGTCTTATTACCAAGTATTGCTGCTACAACTGCTTAAATTCAAACTAAACAGGACTATGGGAATGAGATTTGATTTCGAACTGGGATTTAAATAAATAGGACCACTGCACTACATTGTGCTTTATGTAAGACAAAAGGTGGGCTTCCTGTGTTTTCGATAACTCAGTTGTAAGAGCGGAGGAATATAGTGGAAACAGCTGGGAACTCTTTGCTCTCTGGTTTGAATCTGGCTGGAAGAAAGGTGTTTTTTATGTTCTTTAATCAAAAAGTGAAAATTTATCTTTCACTTAGTTGTCTTATTTTCTAGGCTTGTAGACTCCTCACTCTTCCTAAAAGAAAGTGCTGCAGATAAAGATACAGTAGTTGTCAGAAGTTTAGTTCAGTGGTAGAGCACATACAGGCTGTATGTGGTTGTTTTCAATCGCCGGCGTCTCCACTCTGGATTTCTTCCTAAGCGCGATATCTTTCCTTACTTGTGTGTGAATTTCATGCGCGACACATAAACCCTTTGTCTGTTTTATAAAGATTATATTTTAAATCAGTTAAAACAAAAAAAGTACCAATTACATACATGTAGAAAACACATGTATCTAATTTGAAAATTTGGGCAATGTATTACTAGTAGTGGAGCTGAGCTCACAGAAGAGCAGTTGATATTGTTAAACCACGTATTTTTTTAAATGACGCTACTAAGCACTGGCATCGTGTTTGTGCAGTCCTACCCAAGCTTTCTATCGACTGGATGAGTCTCCTGTTCCATCTCCAATTCTTTCCGCACATTTCACCTGTTTCACCACCGTTATCATTAGACTATAGCCACTAATACGAGAATACTGTTCTGAAAGACTGTCTTAAATAATAATGTTGAAAAGGTTAATGATAAGAGTTTTTTTCATTAAGGTAACCATACATTTGCCTGTATAGTACAACTTATTATCTGTATCCGCAAATCCCCGATATTAATGCTGTCTCCTGAGAAACAGAAGTGTAGAGTCAAATAATATTACAACAAATCTATTCAATTAACACCCCTATGTGAACGAACACATTTAAGACTTACACCCCTTTTAAATATGTATTTCCTTCATTTCAGTTCTCTCCCCGGGATACCTGAAAATTCATTATAGTATAATAAAGTCTGTGCATGCATTACCTGTAATACAGCTACTAATATAGATAACATTAAACTTCATTATTAAGATATTCCACTTTTATTAATAAAATATGTATTGATAAAATTCCTTGTGGATAATTGTAGTGTCTGGAAAGCAATTGTTCATTACTTAATGACGATATTATTTCCACTACATTCAGGACAGTTCCAATGTAATCTATTGTTCCACTTCGTCTGCTTAGTCTCCTACTTTAGTAACATCTAATGGGGAGCAGCTGTTATTTTAGGTTTGTTGCAATTGAGAACAGGTTTGCTACAGAGCTGCTGACAAATTTCAGCAGCCAGTTTGTTGCAACTGACCCGTTGTAGCTACCAATCAGAAGCAAGGAGAAACAAACATTAGGTTTGCCTTTTTTAAAAAAAAAAAGGAAAACAGAGTACAGTAGTAGTTTATGTGGTAATTTCAGGTACAATGTAAGAACTAAAGTTAACTAGTCCCACAGTAATGCGTGGGGTCCTATCAATAGAAAAAAAAAATCGTTGTAACCCGAAAACACAACAAACACAAAACGAGAAGTCTTACGGGAACCTAGGTAAATCCCTGTAGTTGTCTAGCAACTATAAAAAAACAACCAAACACAACAACTTCAAAAGAAAAAGAACATTAAAACAAATCTGGGGAACAACATAAACACATAATCTAATGCGAGAGCTTCATCAAGTCTTCAGTGCTCCTCTCGTCTCAGTAGACCCCTCTCATATATTTGTGTACAGGTCAACTGGAGGTATACAGCTGATAGTAATTTAAGTAGGGAGCTGCATCACAGCATGCGTGGGCTGCAAATGGAAAAGTATAGGTTTATTCCATGCTGAAAATAGAGGTAAACACAACGTTTCAGCTGTGGAGCCTTCTTTGATTGTGACTCGAAATAAATCGTTACTTGTTCGTTTGATGTTAATTTATCTCCATCAAATACCTGAGAGTATCTAAACTCGACAGTTGCGCTCAGTAGAGAAAGACACTGCTCCAGGTGAGGCTTGAACTCACAACCTCGGCATGACTCTGCTGTGCACTGCTGTATAAGTACCGTGCGCTGACCGATTGCGCCACTGGAGCTGTGCAACTTCTGTTCTTCATACAGACTGACGGTGCAGAAACACAGGGTGAAAACGGTTTCGGTTGTGGATCCATCTCCACCTGGGGAAAAGGAACAATAAAATAGCAAGGAAAATACAAGAAAAGAAACTGAACGAATTGTGCTAACAGCAAAGGGGGACGGAGGGAAGTGGTCGGACAAGTAAATCAGCCTGGCAGATTATTTGTATCGACATGTTTTGAGTCAATCAGCAAACAGATTTCTCTTCATGTGCCTTAAACCGTGCAGTTTGTATCTTCATTGTAGATAGGTTTCTTCAGAAGTCCAGTAAACTGACAATAATGGAGAACTAGCTGACGCACCCCGTCGTGAAGACCCTCTGTAAGGTGATTACACGTTTCATTTTCAAGTCGCCTCCTTTACACGCAATTGCACCCCGGACACTGAGAGAAAGCATGAGAAATGGCTTCAATTTCAATGTGAAAGCGCAGTACAGGTTCGATGGCTTCACATCTCCCATCAGTCAAATAAAATTGCAGTAAAGCGATCTAAATATGACTCTGAAGTACTGGGAAAGATGATTATTTTGAGCGTGCCTCCCAGGGTCTGCTACGAGGCTTAAGTTGGCTTCTTATTCGCCAGCTTCTTATGCGTGTTTTTCGTTCCACCTTAAATGGTGCTGCTGTGATGTTATGTCGCCTTTCGCCTGTAGATGGCTCTCTTCGATCAGTACTAATCCGGCTGGAATACTGCAGACATCTTCACTGAAAGGGAATATCCAAATAAATAGCGACTGTCCAAATTATATTTTTGTATGGAATATTTTTCAGAAAATCGCAAACCAATTTTAAAAACTCACCACAACACGGACTTACACTGGGAAAAGGTGATTGCACTTTCTGCTTATTGCTACGGCCTTCCCCCCGATTATGAAAATGTCTCACAGTTCTGACACCGACGTGTGAAAGACAATGTAACAGACTATCAAAATCCTGAAGTGCAAGAAATTTTAAGGCACCAGTTTTTTAAATATGATCCTGGCATGTCAGAATACATTTCGAAAAAGTATGGCATGAATTGCACGAATTGCAATGGCACAAATTGTTGAGAATATCACTGACCTTGCCGATATTTGCAGGGGATACGAATGTTTTGCACATGTTGAACTACAACAAGTAAAAATTGAGCTCCTTAATCAATATCACCGGGAATGTCCAATAATGACGAACATCAGTAGCTTCAAGGAAACTTGGACTCGCACATGGAGTTTTATCTTCGAATGGAGGGTGGGAGAATTCATTTATACTCTCGTTGCTCATTAGCTAAACTATTTTAAAAATATAACACGGATTTGTTCGACTGCGCCAGCTAGCTCTCCTCTGTCAATTGACAGGACTTTAGAAGAACATGTTCTCATACAACCAACATACAAATTACACATCTTAAGGAACATGAAGAGAAATCGTGTACTAAATAACATAAAACTGTCGCTGCAAATTATCACCAAGCTGTTTTATGTGTCTGACCACCTCTTTCCTACTTTGCAGCGAGCACAAATCTTTCTGTTTCTTCATCGCAATTTTACTGTCTCTTTCCCCCATGTGGAAATGGATCCACAGCCGAAACTTTAGGTCAGTTCCTGTTACTCTGTCCGATTAAAAGAGCTGTATTAAAGGCACTCCCATCTCTGCAGGAACGTTATTGCTGCTCTCAACACAATATACTGCAGCCAAATGTGATAGCGATACTGTCACTGCCTGTGGGCCACGTGTTCCTGCTGTCAACCTATTATGTCATGTTCATCCACACCCAGAAACATTACTGCTGTAGCACAAGAGTTATATAGGCGCAGTCCATAGAGCAAGAATCTCTTAATCTCAGAACTGTGGGTTCAGCCCCCACATTGGGTCCCTCTGTGTCAATTTGATCCCCCAATCCTCCTAGCATGACCTGATGGCGTAACAGTGATACCCAGTACCCAGCGTAATTCAGCTTTCTTTCCACTTGATTCAGATTTTGATATGAAATCATCGGCCGAACAAGAGTTTGTCTAAATCGAGGGAGATCTGCTCACAAGCAAGTATTAAACACTTCAGCATTTTCTGTTCGAATACCACACTTTGTCAAAACACTGCCGCTTCTTAAGCTAATAAGTAACTGTTTTTGAGCACGCATTGTATTGTTAATGCTTATATTAAAAAAGCATAAATTCACATAATGGAATTTGGACTGAACAAAGTAGTCCAGCCCCTTTACAACATTACATACCCACTGATTAAAGCTTAAAACTACAGCAGCAGGAGTAACAATAATGGCAACAACATGTTTGGAGTTCGGCATTTCATTTATTCTGCGGAAACATCGTATCGGAATGAACTGCCCGAGATAAAAGAGTAATTGCGGCTCCAGATCGTTTTTACAGAGCATTGCATTGTTCTGTTCATGCTGACTACACGCTTTAAATTTGTCATTTACTGCAAGCGTTGCTTTTCCGGGTTTTTCTGAAATTCCTCGCATTTGAGCCAGCACTAAAATATTTAATTCCCGTCGCTGAATACATCGTGGAACCAGTATTTGCAACGGAATGCTGTCACACATGAAACCTTTTTGTTATTCGGTTCTGAAGTTTGAAAATGAAAATAAAACGGGGGTCACTTCATAGGCTTGAAAGAAGTCCAAGCAGCATAAAAACCTGCGAATTCTCACAAAGGCTGCACCTTTCTTCTGCTGCTGTTATAAATCTGCCTTAAACATTTGAATGCATACCTTACTGATGCTAACCACATTCACGTGTTTACGAAGCTTTTTTCTGTCCGTTATGTTTTTGCTAAGCAGTTTCTCCGTTTTCCTCGTACTGTGATTGTCAGTGAGCACAATAAGACTGAAACAGTGTAAAGGCAGGTAAAAAAAGACAGGGTAAAACGCCTGACTGTCGGAAGTGGGATTTGAACCCGTGCCTCTATTTGGAGAGTGAAACACAAAGCTTAAAAGACACGAAGCTGTGAATTTGCTGTTTTAAACCGCTCGACTATCCTGAAAAAATGTGTGCTGATTGCACCAGTCGCATCCGATTTTCCGTAACTTTAGGACGATTGATACGACTGGACGAACACAATTTGTGGCGTTTAGCATGACATGGAAAACGGTAGCGGAGCATTCAGGTCCGGACTCCCAGACTCAGAAACAGTTTTTACCCCCGCACTATCAAACTATTAAACTCCCAGCCTCTCTCACTCTCTCCTCACCTCTCACCTATGATCTGAAACTCACAGTGCCTTCTTTCTTACCAAAAACTCAAACACACATTGAAAATCTACCTCTACCATACATGTCAAAAGCTCACTCCCCATCATTTCTATCCCTTTATTTCATTCTTTTGATGCATGTTTTTGCACATAACCTGTTACCTTTTTGTTGTTTTGCATACTGCCTGTTGTTGTTTTATGCACATCGGCTGTTGTCTTTCTTCTGTTATATAATTGTATTGTTGCTGTGTTTTTTTCTTTGTACTACTTATGTCCGAGAGCTAGCTAAATAGCATTTCGTTATACCATATACCTGTGTATGAGTATAATGACAATAAACTTGGACTTGAACTTGAACTTGACATAGTCTTGCAGGCAGTATATTATTTTATCGTTTACTCGTATAAAAAAGCATGGTCTTCTCGTTCCTAAATCAGATTTTAAGTGCTTACGAACGTAACTTCCAACCTGGACTGACAGCTCACCCGATCTGTTTGTGATCAGACCGTGGAGTCGGGGGCTGTACCAAGCGCACGTTCCTTCCCAATGCTGAGGCGATCATTCGGAAGATGGGTGTGAAGAGAGATAAGCTTTGTCGACTAAAAAACAAGGCAGGATATGCAAGAATACTAATCACTGGCGACAGTTATGTTCTCTTACTATTGAGATCCCTACATTGCGAGTTTTTTAAGACTTTGAAACTGAAGGAAAGCGGTGACAAATGAAACAGGCACGGGTAGGGCTTGAACCCACGCTCTTCGGTTTACGAGACCGACGCCTTCCCACTTGGCCACCGCGCCTTCAAGGAAGCATGGGAATAAGGTTGTTCAAATTACTTTTTTCTGAATCTGGTTTACATCGCCAAATGTAAACTGGAGGCAGCAACAACAATAAAAGGGATACTTGTCCTTAAACTCGGACGTGATGTTCTGCAGACTTGTGCACAATGTCCTGTTTTCTTGCAGTGTAGACATTTTGCTGTTCACGCTCCGCATTCATCTGCTTTGTGCGTTGTTAGTCCGCACCTGTAACATGTAATGCCAGCCGTCCCCTGTTCTTCTATTTCTCTAGCATGACTGCGTCCTGCTGCTCGGCTTTTGTTTGTAAATTTTGAGCGAGCGCCCCGTTCAGTGTCACTTTGTCACTGTGGTCAGAAAGCATTCTTGATTCTGCTTGAGCTGCTTCATGAATTCTAGCGACTGTAAGAGCTCTTTCTAAAGTCAGCCCTTCCTCCTGCAGCAATTTATAGTCTCTTAGGTGCACATTTTTCCACAAGTTGATCTCTTAACATGTCAGTTTCCAATACTCCAAAGTCACAAGATTTAGCCAGTTCTCTTAGTGCAGTCACAAAAGCATCAACAGATTCGTCCTGAGACTAAGTTCTCTGCCTAAATTTATGCCGTTCCAAAACCACTTTTCTCCACCGGGGTAAAGTTAGCTCGAAGTTCGAAAACGATTTTGGCACGCCTGTAGCGCTTTCACGAAACCTCTTAGAGTTGCGAGAATGCTTGTTTTGTGTATAAAATACATTGTGGATGCTTTCTCAGCCTTTACTTTTTCGATTTTATGACATTTTTTTGACCATGCACGAATATTCTTTTGTCCATATCTTCGCAATGGAAGCACAGAACGCCGTCAAACCAAATGCATTTTAAAGACCACGACTTGTGGATATTTCCACAGCCTTTACATCAAACTATCAGTGAGCTAATTATCTTTTTTTAAACCTCCGGTTTTTCATCGATGCGTAATTACGCACGAACTGGAACCCGGGGGACCGCTGTGTGCACACGTTCACAACGCGAGAAATACTGTTCAATACGGCTTCATGCGAAAAACCCGTATATGACCATAGGAAGCAGAACAGCGCAGTCTCCCATTACCCAGACTGTAAGCACGGGAATAAAGCTTTGTTTGATTTCTGAAACCCTTCCTTTACGTCCTGTTTTCATTCAGGTAAGGGTCAACTGTATTCACAATACTACTGACAGCAGGAAGATTAAAATATTCTTTTCTCAGCAGCTTATTAAAAACAGCTCCCATGATGTTCAAACCGATTTTTTACACAGAACACTGACACAGCTTTGCATTCTGAATCTCTTTTTCTCATGCTTTTATTTAATATGGCACAATGCACTGGGACAGGGGTATTCTGTTCACAAACCAATAGCATTTAAACCACAGCACCCACAATGCAGCAAGTGTTTTGCACACTAAGCAGGTCCTCTGACTTTTCCCAGCTTTGTTTTGGGTTGTGGAACCTTTCTTTATATTTTTTAGGATTTTCTGAAGATAACACTACAGGTAACACAGTGCGATAGGTGGGTAGTCTTCATGGCTCAATAGCATTTCAAATACAGCACCCACACTGTTGAAACCAAGTGTTTTACACACCAGACAGGCCCCCTAACTTTATATAACCTTGCTGTGGCTGTGGCCCCTTTCTTTATTTTTTTATGATTTTCTGAAGATAACACTACAGGTAACACAGTGCGATAGTTGGGTAGTCTTCATGGCTCAATAGCATTTCAAATACAACAACCACACTGCTGAAACCAAGTGTTTTACACACCACACAGGTCCCCTAACCTTATACAACCTTTCTGTGGTTGTGGCCCCTTTATTTATTTTTTTAATAAGAATTTTAGTTTTTCAATATGGCACCATTAGACAGGCGGTACATGGGGATTGGGGGGTGCTATTCATGAGTCAATAGCTCTTCAAGCACAACAGCCACAGTGCTGCAACCAGGTGTTTTACACCAGACATTTCCCCTAACCTTATACAACCTCGCTTTGAGTTGTGGAACATTTCTTTATTTTTTAATGTTTTTTTTGACTGTAATCAAGTGTTGTGCTCACTAGGCAGGCCTCCTGACCTTTCACAGTCATGCTTTGTTGTGTGCAACTTTAATTATCTTTTTAGGATTTTATGAACATGGCAACTTCCACCGAGACGGGTGGGGGGTGTGGGGGTGCTCTTCAATAGCTTTTTCATCTATACACACAAACGGATGTAACCAAGACACTCAGAACCTGTCACGCAGGGGCTGACTGCTGAGGATAGGGATCCAATGCGGTGCCCTTGGTAGGGTTGGCGCGAGACGCAGGCGTAGTCGGAGTAAACAGGCAGGGGCCCGAGTCCGGGAAGGCGTAGAAGTTGCGTCGGTAGGCAGAGGCGTAAATGAAGAGACAGGCTGGGGTCAGGATCAGAGAAAGCGTAAAACAGGCGAAGGTACAAAATCGAGTGGCTAAAGCAGTTGTCGGAAAAGCGGGGTCGAGGTCCAGGGGAGAAGTCATAGTAAGGCAAAAGCGTAGTTAGTAGGTAAGCTCCGGGAGAGAATCTCAATCGTGAGCAATGACCGGGGGACAGATGAGGGTTTAAGTAGAGGACTGATTGACATGTGCACGTTTGGTATGGGGAGAGCTCGAGGGAATGCGGGAGCGCTTGCCTGCGTGAGGGAGATACATGACAGAACCAACAGAATCAACCTGAACTCATAGAAAAACAAGAATGCCCCCGAGACACCTGAATCCCCCTCCTGGACCACTCTGGTATCAACACCCCCAAACCCATCCATACCAGCTAACAAGATTCAGAATCGGTGCAACCCTCAACCTGGACCAAGAGCAGGATGGGACAAGAACCTGCACCACACTACGTACACAGGTTTGTATTTTTGGCTGAAGATGAAAATGTCTAACATAGATTGTTTTGGTTCTAGCAAACAATAAAAATAGTTGTTAAAATCCAAACACACATAATGAGATCACTCTCTGTCAGTAACATTCTGGGTCTGGGCTCCTCTGTATTTGGGCTAAAGAGAGTTCAACAACATTTATTAAATGCACTGACATCATAATCTGACAAGATCCATTGTTTAGGGGAGACTTGACCACCCACTGTCCCCCTGGTATCGTGAAGCTCATTGTCCTTTAGCTTTCCAAAACCAGAATCACTTGGGACTCCGGGGGGATCGGTGTATGCAAAATATGAATTCCTTATGCAAGAAATTGTATATGGTCAATATAGCGATCATATCTTATCAGCAGATAGTAATCTCCAAGGAACAAGTAATAGGTTTATTCCACGCTGAAAAATGATCAAATGATTGATGAACCCAAGTGATTTGAAAGAAATGTTAAACAACTCAAAGCGAGGTTGTATAAGGTTAGGGGAGCTGTCTGGTGTGTAAAACACCTGGTTGCAGCACTGTGGCAGTTGTGCTTGAAGAGCTATTGACTCGTGAAGAGCACGATGTACTATCCCCATGTACCGCCTGTCTAATGGTGCCATATTGAAAAACTCATAAAAAAATAAAGAAAGGGGCCACAACCACAGCAAGGTTGTATAAGGTTCTGGGGGCTGTCTGGTGTGTAAAACACCTGGTTTCAGCAGTGTGGCTGTTGTATTTGAAATGCTATTGAGCAATGAAGACGACCCACCCGTCCCAGTGTATTACCTGTAGTGTTATCTTCAGAAACTCATTACAAAATAAAGAAAGGGGCCACAGCCACAGTAAGGTTGTACGAGGTTTGGGGGCCTGTCTGGTGTGTAAAACACTTGGTTTCAGCAGAGTGGGTGCTGTATTTGAAATGCTATTGAGCCACGAAGACGACCCACCTGTCCCAGTGTATTACCTGTAGTGTTATCTTCAGAAAATCATTACAAAATAAAGAAAGGGGCCACAGCCACAGTAAGGTTGTATGAGGTTTGGGGGCCTGTCTGGTGTGTAAAACACTTGGTTTCAGCAGAGTGGGTGCTGTATTTGAAATGCTATTGAGCCATGAAGACGACCCACCCGTCCCAGTGTATTACCTGTAGTGTTATCTTTAGAAAATCATAAAAAATTAAAGAAAGGGGCCACAGCCACAGCAATGTTATATAAAGTTAGGGGGCCTGTCTGGTGTGTAAAACACTTGGTTTCAGCAGAGTGGGTGCTGTATTTGAAATGCTATTGAGCCACGAAGACGACCCACCCGTCCCAGTGTATTACCTGTAGTGTTATCTTCAGAAACTCATTACAAAATAAAGAAAGGGGCCAGAGCCACATTAAGGTTGTATGAGGTTCGGGGGCCTGTCTGGTGTGTAAAACACTTGGTTTCAGCAGTGTGGGTGCTGTATTTGAAATGCTATTGAGCCATGAAGACAACCCACCCATCCCACCTGTAGTGTTATCTTCAGAAAATCATAAAAAAATAAAGGTTCCATAACCCAAAACAAAGCTGGGAATAGTCAGATGACCTGCTTAGTGTGCAAAACACTTACCTGCAGCATTGTGGGTGCTGTGGTTTAAATGCTATTGGTTTGTGAACCAGTGCATTGTGCCACATTAAATAAAAGCAAGAGAAAAAGAGATTCAGAACACAAAGCTGTGTCAGTGTTCTGTGTAAAAAATCGGTTTGAACATCATGGGAGCTGTTTTTAATAAGCTGCTGAGTAAAGAATATTTTAATCTTCCTGCTGTCAGTAGTATTGTGAATATAGTTGACCCTTACCTGAATGAAAACAGGACGTAAAGGAAGGGTTTCAGAAATCAAACAAAGCTTTATTCCCGTGCTTACAGTCTGGGTAATTGGAGACCGCGCTGTTCTGCTTCCTATGGTCATATACGGGTTTTTCGCATGAAGCCGTATTGAACAGTATTTCTCGCTTTGTGAACGTGTTCACACAGTGGTCCCCCGGGTTCCAGTTCGTGCGTAATTACGCATCGATGAAAAACCGGAGGTTTAAAAAAAGATAATTAGCTCACCGATAGATTGATGTAAAGGCTGTGGAAATATCCACAAGTCGTGGTCTTTAAAATGCTTTTGGTTTGAAGGCGTTCTGTGCTTCCATTGCGGAGATATGGACAAAAGCATATTCGTGCTTGGTCAAAAAAATGTCATAAAAACGAAAAAGTAAAGGCTGAGAAAGCATCCACAATGTATTTTATACACAAAGCAAGTGTTTTTGTAACTCTAAGAGATTTCGTGAAAGCGCTACAGGCGTGCCAAAATCGTTTTCGAACTTCAAGCTAACTTTCGCGGTGTAAAGTAAGCGTCTAAGGCAGCTACACTCTGTTAATGTGTACCTTTTTCTCCAGGGAGGTTGGCGAAAATCCGCTGCACGGGAGCCCCGATACTAAAATCTGCAGTGTTCTGCTCGCTTTGAGTCCGTCAAGCACTCATCTCTCGTCGCCATAAATGTTGTGTATCTAAATTTAGAGACGTTTTTATATTATTTTAACTATTTTATTAACTACACAGATCACGCCCTTACACCATATATTCCCGCCTTCTACTCTCTCGTTCTGTTGTCTCGCGATGTCTACTCACTATACTACATTTAGCATGACTTCTTGTTGCAGTTGAGCTCAAAGCTGGAGATGATCTCCATATTCTACCGCACTATCTAGTCCGAAACGTAGTACACAGTACATACTTTTTTAAGTGAACTCAGGTTGTTAAAAAATTAAACCAGCACCCTGTCACAGAAACGTACCCCAGTCTCCAGCGCAACAAGAGGGGGTACTCAGCACTGTACTAACGAGGAGCGCTTGTCTGCAGCTGAGCGTCAGCTCTGTTTACTGTCAGCAGTCATTGCCTCATTTCCAAAGACTTTTTCACCTGCTCTCAGCTTTTAAAGACAGTCATAAACGCTCAAGAAGTAATTCATGTCAGTTGGAAGTCTGTTTCTGTTGTCTCAGCTCTTGATAAAGAAAAGCCGTGCGTGGGAGACTCCCTCTCTGAAGAAGTTTGCCGTCACCTTGCGAGGGAGAAGAGCCATCAATCACCGAGGCAACCACTGAGACAGTTAACATTAAACACGTGAAATGCGAGATGTTGTGATTTGTTTCCCGCTTAAGGCTTCTATCGTTTCTACTCTAACGAGAAAGACCTCTTTATTAGAAGTGAGATTTTAACAAACGTCTCCAGGGTTAACTGCGACCTGAACGCAACGCCTTAGACCACCAGTCATCTTGCCTGTGGTACTTAGAGCAGCGCTCAATAAAAATGATCAGAAACCGAAAGCGCTTCTTATGCGGATCAGTATATTCCGATTCCACTGGTTCTGCAGAAGAAATAAGAAAAGCCGAACTCAAAGCACTGTGTTGCCATTACGGGTACTCTGCAGCTGCTTTAAGATCTACTCACACCGTGTTGCCATTAAGGCTACCTAGTTAAAAAAAAAAACATCGTCATCTTTTTGAACGTGATTATTAGACACCCGTTAAATCTCCACCGAGGTTTCTTGAGAGATCGTTCAGCGAGCGAGTATTAAAAAACTACGTCGCTTCCAACCTCTGCTGTCACTGTAAACTCGGACGTGATGTTCTGCAGATGTGCAGTGTGCCTTTCCTCTTGTCGTATTCAAGAGTACTCACTGTGTGAGCTCCTCACTGCGTGTTCTGTACTCTACTGTGATTTAATTTAGATGATTACGTGAGTAGAGTGACAAGATCTACTTGAACATTTTCGGTTTGTGAAATGAAACACTAAATACACTACTGTAAATACAAGTAATGGACATTTAAAATAACCACAGTACAGCTAGAAGAGTGAAAGATAAAAGGCTATTTAGAATGACATTCACAATAGACTTAAGAATGGCACAACTGCCCGAACAGGGACTTGAACCCTGGGCCCTCAGATTAAAAGTCTGATGTTCTACCGACTGAGCTATCCAGGCTCTGAAAGAAGGTCGACACTGTCGGGATCCTCGCAAGTCACCTGTCTCTTGTTCCGAAGAGCAGTCATACCTGACCCGTCTCGAATGACCACTGACAGACTTTATCATGAAGCGACGGCACCACGCCCAGTAGAATGAGTGAGAAATACAGCATGACATGGGGAGGTAAGGGGCTCCTAAAATCCATCTTTCCTCACATTACTGATTTTTTTCAATAGCATTTTGACCTTTTTTCACATTCAGATTTTTTTCTCATTTAATAAAATCTTTTAATCAACAACATTAAAAAGAAAACAAATGGAACGTTTTTTGGAACAATAATTAAAAAATATTTCAATGACTTGGTTGTATACGTGTGCACACCCTTTATAAAGGGAGTTGCAACAGTGCTGAAATTTAAAGAGCATTTCTGTAGAGAACAGCCTTGATGTTAAGCTTAGGGAGCCTGTCTTTTCGAAATTCTATTTCTTAACACCTTGCACAGCCCGACAGACTAACACATATTTGTTGGAGAAATTGGCTCACACACCGGAAGACACTAACGTTTATTTATGTTAGAGTATGTGAATAACAGTTTAACCGAAAAAGTTTGTAATTGTGATTTTGTTAAAATTCAATAAATCGTCTATCAACAGTTAGAATTTATTAAGAAATTGTTTTATTTCATAAACTATAAGGCAATTCAGAGAGTTTATTGGTCATATCCTTTGCTTATGTTCTTTTAACTCTAGAGTTCAGGATCCAAACCCAGCTGCGGACGATTGTGTTTCTTGAATCTCTTGTAATCATCAAAAGTCGATGTGTAGTCCTTCAGTACTTTCTCGAGTTGTGCCATGGATATTTTATACGATCAATACTTGTCATGCTCTTTTGCATTTTCCTTAACAAATGGAAAAGTTCAAAGTGTGTTTATGGAGTGTTTCACATCTACACGAAAGCACTTGTAACAGTACAGGACACGCAGTGAGGAATTCGTGAAGCTTTCAGTTTAGTGCGGAGTTCAGAAGGAGGATTCGCTCGCTGAATGATCTCTCAGGAAATCCCGGGTGAGATTCAACAGGTGTTTTCTGCAACAGCCACAAGTGTGAAGCAATCTCTGGATTTCCTGAATTTGAACTAAATTATTAGTTCAAATAATTTAAGATTTAACAGAACTAAATGAGGTACATTTAAAACAGCAGCGCAACTCTGCAGCACGTCGAGTGTGCCTGCATTTAATTGTGTAAACCTGGCTCTCTCTGAACACGAGCAAAGAGTTCTCACTCAACAGAAGATTGCGATGTGAATATAAAGCACCTGGAGATGCCAGGGATTGAACCAGGGACCTCATCCATGCAAAGCATGCACTCTACCGCTGAGCTACATCCCCAATGGAAAAGGTAATGGAAAAGACTTGTCCAGACTTGTCCAGATGCTCACTGATCACAATCCACCACTCACGAAGAATGCCTGCCAGTTTCCCACTTTCGCGTTTCCTCTACTACAGAGTAAATGCATGGGAATGAAGAAATAAGGAAGGAAAAATAATCGCATTGAAGCTTCAAGAGACTGGGCACAAATTAATCTATTATTTTTGTATCCAGTCACACGTGCGACGGTGGTTAATTCCCAGACGGGGAAGTGCTTTTTTTCTACCTCCTTACTCGACTGTCTTTCAATTCTGTTTTATTTGAAACTTTTTGCATCTTTTAAGTGCTCTTGATTCAACTATGCATGTTTGCAGTGCGCCGAGACCTGAGAATGTTGCACTTTTGCGCTCATTCTTAGGAACTTGTGGATTTTTGATTAAATTTATTCCTAATTATGCAGACATATCAGAACCTCTTAGAAAACTAACGAGGAAAAGACAGAAGTGGGAATGGACATCGGAAACTGAGAAAGCCATTGCCGAGTTGAAAAGAGCACTTGTAACTGAACCATGTCTGGCATACTTCAAACTAGATGCACCACCAGTAGTGATCAGTGACGCGAATCCTTTAGGACTTGGAGCAGTATTGCTACAAAGACAAGAAAATAGACAGAACAAACCAGTGGCATATGCAAGTCGCTCACTTACCCCAACAGAAAGGCATTACTCACAAATAGAGCGTGAAGCCTTGGGTTGTGTTTGGGCAGTGGAACATTTTAGGACATATTTATGGGGAGGCAAGTTCACACTTCAAATGGATCATAAACCCCTCATTTATATGTTCAATCCCAAAAAGGCAACATTGTTACCACCCAGGATACAAAGACTTGGATTGAGATTATGGCCTTATGATTACAAAATTGAACACATAGTAGGGAAAACCAATGTCGCAGACTCATTGTCACGTCTTCCTTTACCAGACACAGAAGACACTGGTTATGAAGACACCTATGTTGATAGAATGCTTTCAATCAGCACTTATGAACTGCATGCACTGACACTTGAGGAACTTAAACAAGCAACAAACGAAGATGACACATTGAAATTGTTGATGTCCATAGATGAAAAAGGACAATGGCCTAATCCAATTCCAGACAAACTGCAGCCATACCACAGGTGTAGGTTGGAGTTATCTACATATGATGGACTGCTTTTAAGAAGACAGAGGATTGTGTTACCGAAAACAAAAATCAGACAAACACTGAAAATAGCACATGAGACTCATCACAGTGTAGCTCGTACAAAACAGTACCTGAGAAGCAACTTTTACTGGCCCAACATGAACAGTGATGTTGAAAGACTAATCAGGAATTGTTCCACTTGTGTGTTGAATCAGCCATTGCAGGAGGATCAACCTCTCCAACCACTTGAATTACCACCAAGGCCTTGGACAAAATTGGGCATTGCCCTGGTAGGTCCCATTCAGAATGAATACATATTGACTGTCATAGACTATTATACTTCTAAACCTGAGGCGGTTGTTGTATCAGACATATCTTCAGCCACAGTTATTAGAGAGCTGATGAACATCTTTGCACGATTTGGTTATCCACTAGAGGTAGTAACAGATGATGGCAGGCAATTCATAGGACAGTTGTTTGAATCATTTCTGACTATTGTGGAATTAAACTTGTGGAATTAATCGTTGAATTAAACACATCCGTGCATCACCTTACTATCCGAGATGTAATGGCAAAATTGAAAGATTTCAAAGATACCTGAAAAAAGCTTTAAGAGCAGCTGTGACAGAAGGAAAAAAGAGAGAGAGGAACTCCCTAAGATTCTGCTGACTTATAGATCAACACCACACAGGGCATCTGGAGAAACCCCAGCTAATCTTATCTTTGGGCGTGATATCCGGACTAAACTACCAAACGTGGAAAAGAAAGAAGAAGAGCCAAGGGACATTCAAAAGACAAAAGATATCCATAGACATCATGAGGAGTATGCACACAAAATGAAATTATATGCAGACCAGACACGGATCATAACTTCAAGGTCGGTGACATAGTGTTTGTGGCTGGCCTAGACACCGGTAAATTGGATGCCAAGTTCAAAGACACTCGCTATGTGTTATTGAGAAACACCTCTTGTAACTCCTTTGAGTTAGTGAATGTGGAAGATGGCTCAAAAATAATGAGAAATGTAAAACATCTTTGAACGCTCCTCCATTGGATCTTGATTTTGAATCTGCAGAAACACAAAATGCTGAGAATACAGGACTTTCTGACGTGCAGGAAGTGCCGAGTC
The DNA here is from genome assembly GCF_059453375.1 of Lepisosteus platostomus. Lineage (NCBI taxonomy): Eukaryota > Metazoa > Chordata > Actinopteri > Semionotiformes > Lepisosteidae > Lepisosteus > Lepisosteus platostomus. The sequence goes on along the minus strand of NC_142615.1, from coordinate 62,497,898 downwards.
CTCAGACAGTGGAGAGTACATCCGTAGGAGAGCCAGTAACTTTACCCAGTAGTAAAGTAACAACCATTAGTGGCAGGGTTATCAGGAAACTGGCTCATTACAGAGACATTTAAAAATACAGGACTTGCATAGTTCTCCAAATGTTAAATTGCACTATTTTGTTTGTGTTATCTATGTAGATGTTGCTTAGACTGCTAGAAATGAGGTGATATTTAGACTTAAGTAGAAATTGAACTAAAATTTGAGTTGGTACGTATAGAAATTGTTGTAAAAAAGATGAATGTATTGAATAGAAATGAAAGGGTTTATATACATTTTGTTGTAATAGTTAATAACCGTTTACTGTGTGTTGATATAAAATTGTTACAATTGTATGATAAAGTTATAGACTTTAAAAATAACAAAGGAAGGGATGTAGTATAGTGAATAGACATCGTGAGACAACAGAACGAGATAAGCTACTGGACACACCCGCCCCTCCTCACACAGACCGTGGAAAAGCCCCCGAGTGGGAGGGCTCTCTCTTCCTCCCAGGAGCTCTTGGACACGACGCACAGACAAGGCGCGGGGAGCCGCCGCCTGCAAACACGGCTCCAGGCAGGACTCCACTCCGCAGCAGCCGCAGAGCAGAGGAGATGGGAGCAGCTTATCTCCTGTGCAGAGACCTGAGCTGTTGTTGCTGCGGACGCTGTTTTTTTTCTTTTCACGGGGTAGGAGTGAATGTTGAGTTGCCCTTAGAAATGAAGCAGACCACTTCAACAGCACGGGTGTGTGTGTGCGTGCGCCCTGGTGATTCTGGGAGACAGATCGAACCTGGGCTAAAAGAGAGGGGGCTTAGCCCTCTTGCATTTGCTAGTTCAAAGTTGTACAACCCATTTGTATCTGCTAGGCAGCGCAGTCGTTGTGCACAAAGAACGCTTTGAAAATTGTCAAAAGCAAGTCATTCCGAGTTGGTCGGTTGTGTTTTCCGTTCATACGCGAAATGCTGAAATGATCTCTCGGCTCCTCGGTTGTCATTTCTGCTCCGTAAAGGAATCACAGTACGCGTCGGCTTCCAGCACGGTGGGTCAAGACACGATGCCTGGGGTCAGAGCAAGCGATGTCTTCCTTGTTAGTATAGTGGTGAGTATCCATGCCTGTCATGTGGGAGACCGGGGTTTGATTCCCCGACGGGGAATCGCTCTTCTTCTACCTCCTTAGAGAAAGTACTGCCTTTCACTTCTCTGTATTTTCTTTCACAGCGCTGTGCAGCTTTTCATTGCTCTTGCTTTCCTGTTCCTGATGGTAGCGGTTTACAGAACAGAAAGTCCTCATGGGACATACCCTCAAACTCATATCTAACATAAACGAGTGAATTGGCCAAATCGATTACAGACTCACCTAATTGCAATGAAAAGCATCTGCTCATCTTAACGCGCTCTACCAGTGTACTTTTGAAACCATCCGCCATTTCAATAATTCTATGAGTGACTGTGTCTTTCAGAGGGGGCAGCAGGTCGAGCTGTTTAGCAGCTTTTTTTCACACATAATATGTGTCAGCTCTTTTGTTAACAGTAAATAAGGGTGTTCAAAAAAAGTGTCTGTTTATTAGGTGTAAAAATTCCTTAACGTCTTTGATGCTGTCATCAAAGATAAACTGCAATCAGCAAAGATAAAAGGATAATAATCTTTGCATACTACCCTGTCTTTCTCACACCTGGAGAAGGCTCCACAGCCGAAACGGTGTGTTTCCTTTCTTCTCTTTTCAACATGGAATAATCCTTTACTTGTTCCTTTACAGCCTACGCATGCTGACGCAGCTACCCACCTGATATATAACATTCCTATAATCACAACTATGAATTTCCACTGTGGGTATTACATGTCACAACGCAGAAATGCAACAGTGACGTGTCGTAATTACAAATGTACATGATAAGTGATTTTGTCTCTCCTACCTTAGTGTCGGAATATTAAGATGTTCTGGTGACAAGGAAGGAGGGAAAAAGTAAATCAGCAGAAGGGGTGCTATTTTGTTAACTGTTAATCCTTACATGTTCAGAAGGTCATATTTAAAAAATGGTACAGTACATTTTCTTATACTTAATGATTTTCATAATTTGTCACATTACCTCAGTGGCAGAATTGTGAGACTATTTTATAATCAGGAGGGAGGGTCATAGCAATAAGCAGAAAGTGCCATCACCCTTTGCTCATCTTCGGTTAACCATATTCTCACATGCCATGTTCTAAATGTCCCATTGTAGACTGCTATATTAACATTTCTTGCAAAATGCAAGATTTTGAGACTTTTAACAATCAGAAAGCAAGGTCGTGGTAAATATGCAGAAAATGCCAGTGAATGAATGGTTTGCTTTTGTCTTATTTACTTGTCGTCTAGCATGCCAGTTTGTGTTATTGTGAGTTTTGAAAATTGGTTTTTGATTTTCTTAAATGTGTTTCATACAAAAATGCAATTTGGATAATCATTATGTACATATTCCCCTTTACTGAGGCTATGTCCAGTAATCCACTCGGATTAGTATTTTTAAAAATAACTATAGAGAGCCATCTACAGGCGAAAGGCGGCATAACATCACAGCACCTAATAAGGTGGAACGAAAAACGCGAATAAGAAGCCAACTTCAGCTTCGTTAATGCAGCAGGATTGGGTGAGGTGAGGTGGAAAAATATTTCTTCCTCTGCATCCTAACATTTTTGTAGTTGTTCCAGGACTTCTCGCCCCAGATAAAGCTGCCAATACATCACTTGTTTCTACTCCATCATGATCAGCAGTGTTATCGGTACTAAGCTCCACAGCCGAAACATTGTGTTTCCTTTCTTCTCTCCGTGAAGGTTGATTCGATTTGTCAGCGAAACCGAAACTTAACCCTTTTTATAATTGCAGGAAATGCGAGTGTTTAACACGTGTCAGAATCACCAGGAATGTCCAATAATGACGAACATTGCAACCCCCCAGAAAACCATATTCACCCATGAAAAATGATCGTCGAATGGCTGGCGGGAGACATCATTTATACTCCCGTTGCATTGTGTGGCAGGGGCTCCGTGTCCCCTGAGCAGAACTGGAGGATCGTTTATTTGCAATTCTTTGGAAAGGAGCTTCTTTCGAAATCAATGCGTGCCTGGATGTTCGCGAACGTGCTCCCTTGTGTTGGCTTGTCCCGCACTGGAGGAGCACAAGGCAAGTCTTCACAAGACAAAAACCTCCAGTGCACAGCACTCTGAAAACAATTCTTGGCTGGCGCGTTTTATTTCAAAACAGAAACAGCACCAATTGAACAAATCGGCCAGACGCACATCGCCTCCGGGCGGCGAGTAGGAAGCGCCGGGACGCTATGTTGCAGAGCCCTGAGAGGGAACCAGGAGCGCACATTTAGAGGGGGGCGGGGGGCTTCCTTCGCGCTCTGCCCCCAGTCTCTTGCGCGAGTACTAAATCTCACGGAGCCAGCCAGGCGAGGAGCTAGCCTAGGCTGCGCGATTAGTGCTGAGGGTGTGGGCCGCTTGCAGGGGCTTGTACAAGACATACTTACCTGGCAGGGGAGATACCTTGATCAAGAAGGAGGTTCACTCAGGGCGAGTCTCAGCCATTGCACTCCGGCTGTGCTGACCCCTGCGAATTCCCCAAATGTGGGAATCTCGACTGCATAATTTCTGGTAGTGGGGGACTGCGTTGGCGCTCTCCCCTGATGTGCTTGGTCCAATATCAGATACGGAAGAGTTACGACACCACGAGCTGCGATAGGATCCCAGTTCGAAAGGAGTCGATGCCACTGCTGGTTCCCGGTTTCTTTTAGTTAGAGGTCCGGAGAAGCATTTCAAGCTGGTTAGACTACTCCTTCCGGACATTCATTCCCTTTTCAAAGTCAGTCGTTTTGCTGTAGTCTGCATTATTTAGGCTGATTATCGAGGATAGCCTTTATTTGGTCATGGGGGCCTCGGTGCTGTATGCTAATTCTAAAGACAGTTTCACCCAATTTCTGATTGCTAGGTTCTGTACCAGTGCAGATATGTCAAACAGTGAATGGCTGAACCTCTATTGTATCCGTGCTCAATGAATGAAATCAGTAATAAATGAATATATGTATAGTTATACGAAAAACAAGTGGTTTATCGACTCATCTTTATTTGCAGATTTAGAGGCAGCTTCGATATTCATTTTACAAACGGGTTTTTTTTTTATATGGGTCACACACATGCCATAGCAACAAAACATCTCTAGAGATGAGGCTATAGATCACCTTTCCATCCTCCAGGTTTTCTTCCCAAATCCTACGGCACCAACGGCGACCCCTGCTGGCCGAGAGAGCAAAAGCTTGCAGCACCTGGTATTCCCAGGAAGTCTCCCATCCAAGTACTATTCAGGCCCGACCCTGCTTAGCTTCCAAAACCAGACCAAATCAGGCGCTTTCAGGGTGGTGAGGCCACAAGTGAAAGCAGAGGTGCCTGACTCGCTACTTGAAGCTGTGTGTGGCTGGGGCTCCGTGCCCCCTGAGCGGGACTGAAGGATCGTTCGTGTGCAACTCTTTGGAAAGGAGCTTCTTTCCAAATCGCATTGCGTGCCTGGATGTTGGCGAATGTGCTCCCTTGTGTTGGCTTGTCCCGCACTGGAGGAGAACAAACAAACTGCATGGAGGAGCACAAGGCAAGTCTTCACAAGACAAAAACCTCCAGTGCACAGCACTCTGAAAACCTTTCTGGGCTGTCGCGTGTTTATTTCAGCACATAAAGCACACCAGTCCAACACGTCGGCCGGGCGCGCGGCGCCTCCGCCCTCTTGTGGCCTTGCGGCGTCAGAGCAAGAGGCTCCTTCTCGCTGCCTTTCCGCTGTGTTGCAGAGCCCCGAGAGGGAACCTGGAGCGCACACTTTGTGGGGGGCGGGGGACCGCGTTCGCGCTCTGCCCCCGGTCTCTTGCGCGAGTACTAAATCTCACGGCGCCAGCCAGCGGCCAGGAGACAAGTACAATATCGTGGGACAGGGGGGCCTTGTCATTGATTGTTACATATGAGACGGGGATTAGGAGGACACTCCGACTGATTGGTAAAGGGGAACACTAACACCAGAGTGACACCCCCGGCGTCTCTTTTTGAGAGACGCCCTGGGATTTCTTCATGGCCTTGGAGGGTTGGGACCTCAGTTTTACGCCTTCCCCGAAGGACGGCGCCTGTTTGTGCAGCAGAGTGTCGCCATCAGGATGCTGGGGCATAAGAAAGCCACAGTGAGCTCCCTACTGGTCCCAGTCACACCTCTTGGAGAAGCAGCAGCAACCTGAGCTTTTCCGGGGGGAATCTCCCATCCAGGTGCCGGCTAGGCTCACACCTGCTGGGCTGCCGTGGGTGAGCCGAGTCAAGAGTCGCAGGGTGAGATCTAGTCACCGGGGAGAAACGATACAAGCGAAGGAGTACTCGGCTCCCAGCACTTGAAAAGACCGACAAATGACTCGTTCCCACCGGAGCTGAATGTACCTGCATGTGTCGTGTCCTCTTCTTCCCCCGCCCCGCTGTGTTTGCTGTATTGTCTTTGAAGCCGGCCCCCGAGACGAGACGAGACGGGATGTTCCTGTGCCCCAATTAACACTTTACAAGTGCCTTTCCCCGGCATTGTGGCCATTGTTGGTGGTCACACGCAATAAGATAAGGTGGAGGAGAGCGGGGCATGCCCAGCGCCAGACATTCAAGGAGGGGGCTGTGCGAGGTGAGGTGAGGTGCGACACGCCGGAGCCCCGACGCTGCTAATGCGGAGCACTTGTTTAACTGGCATTGAAAGGACGTGTGCGCACGGAGCGAGCCTTCCCTGCGGCGGAGCGTGGAAACTTTCTCCCCGCGCTGCAGGAGTTGTGTGCGCTGCAGCGGTGCCGAGAGAACAGCACAGAAGGCAGCAGGTTCTGGAGAGCGGGTAAGAGCCGGAGGCGGCGGCGTGCGGGACAAGGTGCTGGCCTAGGCTGCGCGCTTTGTGCTTTGGGTGCGAGCCGCTTGCAGGGGCTTGTACAACTCATACTTACCTGGCAGGGGAGATACCTTGATCAAGAAGGAGGTTCACCCAGGGTGAGGCTCGGCCATTGCACTCCAGCTGCTTGGTGGAGAAAACACACAAGAGAGTTGGCACTCAGAGTGTCGAAGGGTCGATGTATACTAGGGCTCAGTTGAAATAAAACGTCAGGACTTTTCCGACTAGTGTCACACGAAGAGAGTACATCCTTCCCACCCCTCTGCGTCTGTCTCAGTAACTCGCTGTGATCGTATAGTGGTCAGTATTTTGTGTTGTGGCCGCAACAACCCCGGTTCGATTCCGGGTCCTGGCAGAATAGGAGGAGTACTGCCTGCCTGGATGGTTGATGAACGACAGAGGCCACTCCGACCTCTTCTCGGTTTTCTTCAATGACTTACTAAGGATCTTCTTCAAATTCGCCCATGCAGGGGAAGCCAGTTTCACCAAAGCAAACGCAGGAAAGTGCATTTCAAGCAGAGACCAGGAGGGACTTGTTTACACCGAGAGTGGTCGGAGAATGGAACAATGCGCCCAGCCCTGTTGCTGAAACTGATTCTTGATGAGATTTTCGGCTCACTAAGAGGCTTGTCCCCTCCACCCGCCCATCTCTGTGTACAGTAGAGCCTCCAGTCCAGCCAGCACATGTCCACAGACATTCACAACGGCGACTTATCATAAAACGTTTGCACATATAGTTAAATTATTAGTTGTTTTTACAGGAAGTTAAAAAAAAACACTTGAATTACTTATCCAGTCTCTCGAAATAAAGTTATTTTTCAAGCAATGCAACAAACCTCGGGCAATGTGTTTTTTTTAATCCAACATTGACAGCCACATCTTAAATCTTGTCAGTCAGCTCTTTTTTCTCTATTTGAATTGTGGCTTACACATCGCATGACTTTAAAAGCTAGAAAAACAGGTTTCAATTCACAATAGCTGGCGAGCCTTGTTAGCTGAAAAAAAATTTAGAATCCCCGGTGGAACACATTCCGTAAGAATCAGCGCTTTTATAGTATATTTCACCTTTAAAGGTGGCTTCTCAAAACGCTTTACGGGATAAAAACAACAAGAACAGCAGCAACAACAATATTGTATTTCATTGCACTTTGAAAACCAAGTAATAACTTAACTACATGTGCAAACGTTTTATGATATATCGCTGTTGTGAATGTCTGTGGAGTGTATCTTATTTGCCTTACGTCCTGGTGATCTCGCTCGCCCTCCCCCCCCCTCTCCCTCAATTCAATTCAATTCAAGGTGTTTTATTAGCATGACAGATGGGTACAATCAGTGTTGGGTATTTACTTTGCTTTGCGATTCCACTTTTAAATTGTCCAATGTGCTGCTGTAATACAGTTTAAAATACAGTAAGTCTAAACTGTATCAGCTTTATTTATGGGTTGCAATTTAGAAAAATTCAAAAACCGCACTCAAAATGCAATTTAGAGCTTTCTGGCAAGAGGAGACACCCAAATTAATAATGTAACATGCCACTGTTTGTGCATGAACAAAGTTATACTGCTATTTTCATTAGATACGCGATTAAAAAAAATATTTTTTTTAATCCCCGGCGGAACACATTCCATAAGAATCAGCGCTTTTATATATCGCCTTTAAACAGATATATTTAAACACGCGTTTACGATTTAAATCAAAACACGATTCAAATCAATATAAATGTTTATTTTGTAACGCATAGGTGGCTATTCATTGTTATTAAAAATACTTAAATTCGATCATGTTGTGATATTTAGAAATATAAATTTGTTTGGTGCGAGTGAGGTTTTATTTAATCTCTGACCAAGGGAAACGTTTCATTTTTTCAAAGACATCTTTGTTAAAAGAGACAGTCATGGTTCCAATGGGATTCGATCACAGACCGTGTGACATGGGAGTTAGGAACCTAGCCCCCTGCGCCACCAGCAAGGTCACATGCAGGGTGCTGAAAAAGCACTACAGAAACATTATCAACAAACAATGTACAGCGTGTACTATTCTTGTGTTGCGGTACATGAATATAATTATATCGTTATTAATTTCTTTAGATACGCGATTCCATATTATATTCCCTTTTAATCAAATTCTAAAAGTATGCTTGTTGACTCCGGTATCTCGTTAAAGACTTCGATGCTTAAAATGTTTAGGGAGAAATGGAATACTGGTGTGTATTTTTTCTTTAAAGTACCAAGACCATCCATATACTGTATGTTTGTGTTCCAAAATTAATATCGTTAATTTATTATTTTTATGCTCAGCTACTAAGATTTCCCTTCAGTGGTAAAATTCCATATAAATATTCAATACTTAAACGGGCACATTTAAGACATATACATACTGTATACAGTACAGTTAGCATACGGTAATATGTTCATGTTCCTAAATCAATCTCTTTTATGAGCATGTGAAAGGCATGGTGAATCGATTCTCAAAAATTACTGTACTTTGGATTGGAAACAAATGCGTGATTGCGAAATGTTACTTTTACAAACACGGTCAATGAAAACAATAATAAGGACCAGGGTAATACTTTGAGTTTACAGCTTGTCCAAGGTCATTCATTATTAATACTATTAGTAATAACTTCGTTAAAGACTTTAATGGCGACAGCTCAAACATGAGAGGTTGAGCTTTATTAGCTCCACCTTGCGGAAATTCCGGATACTATTATTTTGCTTGCGGTATTATAGGGGAATTTACGGTAACTCGCGGTATTTAACGGTAACTCGCGGTAGACTGCGTAAAGGGCACCACAAAATAATGCGGTATCGCCCGTGCATTTTGAATGGCTGCATCTGTAAATGATATCTCCCGCCAGCCCTTCAAAGATACTTTTCCATGGGTGAATATGGTTGTCTGGGGAGTTGCGGTGTTGATCACTATTGGACTTCCCCGGTCTCAAGTGTTGTTGTTGGACACGGGCAAAAGACTCGCATTTTCGGCAAATATAAAGAGGGTTAAGGTTTCGGCTTTAGCGGAGGCAGTGTTTACATTGACAATAATAAGAAGAAGATCGTCCCTGGGTGGGCTTGAAACACCAATCTTTCAGTTAACAGTCGAACGCGCTCGCTGATTGCGCCACAGAGACTGATGAGAGAGGCTTTTCTCCATTCGCACCTTCCCAGTCAAAAAATAAACATTGCTTGCATTTTCTTGCCGGTCGGCAATATTCCTTCTGCTCTGATAGCCAAGAATTACATTTCATTTTTCACAAGCTGTATGAATTTCTTGAAAAACAAGTTGTTGCAGAAAGGAAATGCATTCATGCTTTAAACTAAATCAAGCCCTATGTGGTTGTCCAAGATGGTAGTTTCTGCACAAAAAGACAGGAAGAAAGACACAGCTGGGATGTGGAGCCAGGATCTCTTGTTAATGAGACAGGTAGTTAAACCGACTCAGCTACGGTGCTGGCAGAATTCTCCTCTTTTATAGCCGCTTGGACACACCGCTCTGAGCCATCTGCGTTCTCGAAGCCCTGAGTCTGCCGGCTGAGCAAGCTGCCTCCTTTACACGGAACAGGAGCCCTGACCGTAAGAGAAATGAAGAGAAATGGCTTTTATTGGGCACTTTTCATGTCCAATGCGCTTGACATCTCCCAAGGGCGACAGAGTTCATTTACGACACTTTTCCTTTCTTTCTTTTTTCTGTACTCTTTGATGAAACAAAACGAGAAATCATGTAAGGGAAAATGTCTTTTTTCATGGAGAAAACATGCACCAGGAAATGTTGTGTTTAGAAGAAGTGAGTTAACATGAAAAGTGACCTAATTTACCGGAGCAAATGCTCACCTAGCAAGATCTGCTTTACTACAAGAGAGAAGTAGAGTGAAAGACGTGATCATTTCACGCCGTTGTGGAACAAAACGCTTTTTTCTTGGAATTCTAAATCAATCAAAAAGTGATGATTTTTTAAAACTGATAAAAATGTAGAAAACACGTTTCTCACTTAGAAATTTAAGATGGGGGTGGGGTATTACTAGTAGCGGCGCTGAACTCACCATGGTGCAATTCATTTACGTGACGGGTTAGTTGTTTAATGGATAACGCATCTGATTTCGGTTTATAAGATTGTCGATTCGACTTCTACCGGGGTTGTGTGATTTAAATCAGGCTCCTCAGAAATAGATGTCCGTTATGTAAATGAACCGCACCTGAAAGCAAACGTTGGGTCTGGGTTCCTTTCTTTCCTGCATGAAATAGCAAATCGTTACAAAAAAAAAAACACCAACTAATGTCCAATAGTCCAATAGTTAGTCATTTAAGTAAACATGAATATACTGTAAGGTCTTGGTACATGGGAGTGGATTTCAACCACAATTAAAAAAGGGCAAATTATAATGACAGGCTTCAGACACTTTGTCATACAAAAGTGACCAAACACTCCCTAACTTTCAGGTTTGCTTGAACCTGTAACAAAGAAGCAGTCTGAAACTTCCATTCTCTGTTGTCACTGTCTCTAAAGCCAGACATGATGTTTCACAGATGTGCAGTGTGCCTTTTCTCTTGTCATGTTCAAGATGATCTGCTGCATAAGCTCCTATCTGGGTGTTCTATACTGCACTGTTATTTCATTCAGATTACCTATGTGGTGTAATTTTCTAATTTTCAGGCTCCTGCAAATACACCAGCTGACCTCAATGTGATTTGAACGCAACCTTCTGATCTGTAGTCAGACGCGCTACCGTTGCACCACGAGGTCACTCATGACAAGTCCTTTTAATTCCCCCAAAGAGAATAACAGTAATGCTAGAATAACTAGTATTAAAACTAATACTACTACTGTTAATTCTCTAACAGTAACACTATAATTATAAATAATATTTACATGAATATGAACATTAAAACTAAAACTATCAGTAGCGCTATCATCATTAATACTCACATGAACACTAGCATTAAAACAACCAGTTGTACTCTCATTAATATTAATATGAATACACTAGTATTAGTATTTGTTGCTACCCATGACGTTACATCGCTCTTTGTGATGAACGCGATACACCTAGACGCACACAGTGACGTGGCGCCTGTCCCCGTGTAACCATACTTATGATTTATAAACACGGGAAAAAATACATGTAAACTGTTACTTACATACATTTATCAACTTGGAATATATTTTTTTAGCTCTAGGATACAGTAACCTAAATAATAATAAGAATAATCATTGTTTAATTTCGGTTTGAACATTTTTTACACTAAACGCACTGTGGTAATTGATCGATACAGTCTTTATTGACTGTTTTCTAGATATTTAAAACAGGATCAAAAACAGAAAAAGAACCAGTACTCACCAATCGGTGAAGTTAATCGTTTATTCTATGGTTTTTCAATTGAATTAATTGGTTTTCGATAGATAAGTGATCAATAACTCTCCTCCGTGCGCACCCTGCGCCTCCCGCGGTCTTGCTCTCTGATCCAGGTGCTCAGGCTGGTGTCTGTGACATCACAGCGCTCTTTCTAACAGAGCAGAGCGAGTCTCCGCTGGAGGAGACTCCTGTCCGGAGCCCGGGGTTCTTTTCTTACAGATATAACATCCCCCCCAAAAAAGAACACACCAGGCTGTGAAGAGAAGCGAATCATAACAGTTGTAAAAGGAGAGCGACAAACCAAGGAATGAAATTCATTAAACAGGAAAAAAAATAGTTTACTTCGCAGATGAATGTGTTACAAGGCGTACCTGTGTGGAGCAGTAGAGAACGAGTACAAGTCCCTGTAATAAGTGCTTTTAAATGTTTTAAACGAATCATCAGAGTATAGAAGCCAGGAGGATCAGGAACCTGATCCTGGAGGTTAAAATGTGTATCCTGGTTTTATTTCCAGCCTGCTCTCAGTTCCATAGGTAGTCTGATTATTTAAATTAAATGTATAACTGTTACAATAATTCATCTAATTGTAAATTTATAAGACTGTGAGACACCTGTGAGAGACATATGAGAGCTGGTGATTCCCTGGGCTGGTGTGGAATCACACACAGACAGGTCTTCTTCTGTGTGATCTTAGTCCCACTGCTGAGAGCTACAGACTGGTCAACTGGTCACTACTGTAGACACGGCCATTGGCCCATCAGCTACTAATAATCAATATACAGTGTACTGACCAGAGTGTCACTACTTGTGTTTATTACATTACAAGATAATTCCACACTCACGTGTGTTAGAAAACATTTATAAAACATGTTTGGAGATTGACATACAGTAAAGAAAGTAATACTGAAGGGCTGGAGGTCCTGGAAAGAGTTAATAGAAGCTTCTTGCTTCTGACCTGGAACAGAGTCCACAGCTGACAGATCAGTGAGTCTTTAGCCCAGTTCACAGAGAGGAGAACCAGGAGCTCTTCTCTGTCTCTAAGTGGCTGTGAGGAAGGAGAAAATGGGGAGATGTGACCTGAATCCAGGCTGTTCTGTCTGATATTATTCATGTAGCAGCACTGATTGTCTGAATGTCCTCTGGTTCTGGATTGACGGATAAAAAGAAGTATGGAGCTTCTGTCCGATTGTCTCTGAGCTGTGAATCTGACTAAGAAGAGAATAATGATTTTTTATTCTGCCTCTGATAATTTTTCTCTTTGCCAAGTGGTGTTACATCCCCTTCAGAAACTCTGCACAGACTGTCAGAGTGAGAGAAAAGTAGAGAGATGGACAGATAAGAGCACACACAGCGAGGGAGACATACGTCTTGATTTACTTTGAAACAAGTGTTCATTTCCTTTGTGGAACAAGTTGTTTCTGAACTTCAAGAAATTCATACAACTTCTGAAAGATAAAATATAAGTCTTGCTAATCAGGACAGAAGAAATACCGCAAGAAAATGTCAGTGATTTTTCTCCTTTTAACGAAAAGTGGAGAAAAACAATGGCAGTGCATCTCCTTCATCTTAATTTAGCTTAATACAAGTATTCACTTCCTTTTCTGTGGATTACAGACTGCGAAAGATTAAATAAAGTTATTGGTTATTCATGGTCAGTGCAGAAGAAATACTGCCGGCTGGCAGGAAAATGTCAGTATTTTATAATTCTTTAACTACAAACGTGTGAATGGCAAAAAGCAACGGGAGTGTGTCTCTGTGGAGCTGGTAAATGAAGGGCTGGTGGTTCAAACCCACTAAGGGACGAGCTTCAGACTGTTTCCCTGTAACCATAATCTCTGCTAAAAATTGAAGGGATTTCTTCGCAAACCCTCTTGAATATTGCAGGAAATCTTCGTGTTTTACTCGTGTGCAACTACAACAAGTAAACAATTAAGTACCTAAGTCAATGTCCAAGAAACCATCCTCACGTGTGGAATTTTTCTTTAACTGGCTGTTGGGAGAATTCATTTATACACCCGTTGTATCCTTAGCAAAAATATTTTAAAATTAGAACACAGATTTGTTGGAGAACTTGACAATCCTTGACAATCATTATTAAATGAGCATTATACAAATGTGCGTTGATATTTTGTATATGTACCTTAATTGTAATAAAATTAAACATAATTGCTTTGATATGGATGTTCATTTGAAGGATTTGTTAATGTTAATGTTAATGTTTGGGGTCAGAGCGCAGGGTCTGCCATTGTACGGCGCCCCTGGAGCAGTTGGGGTTAAGGGAACTATCAAGGATCTCTGAACAACCAAAGATACATTTGGGCATCTGCTATTGGTAAAGATTAAAGAGTACTGTAAGTGTGAAACTTGCACACACACGAGAGAAAAATCAGTTTTAATGTACTTCATTAAACTGATGGTGTGCTTATCAATTGTGCATAAAATGTACATAGCTAAGGATGGTTTCAATCAGTCGATCTCTGTGTTACAGGCCCAGCAGGGTTCCGCTGCGCCACTCTGCTAACAGATGTCTTAGTGTGATTCAACACAACTACTCTATCTTTGCTTTCTAAAAGTGTGCCCAAGATGGAAAAGTCTAAACGCTAAACGCAGACGTCACTTTGAGCTCTTGGTCTTTTATAGTACAAATCAGCACACGCTGCTCTACATGGGCGTGTCTTCAAGATCGTTGTGAACCAAACCTTCTGCCAAACTGAATCTTTTGTCGTTAATTCCCAAATCTTCAATGAGAATCAGTGAAACGAAAACCAAGCCCATGTACATACTCGCGTCCTAGTGTGAAAGAAAAATGATGTAAGCATTTGAGAAATAACGAGAGTAGTCTGAACATCTCCAGCCTGTCAACTGCTATACAAAGAGATCGCTCCCTCTACACCCAGTTTATAACGCTGAAAATGATTCAGGAAGCACAGCAAAGTTCTAAAACCAGCGAATGCATCTGCATACATAAAATGTCAATTTTTCAAAAGTAAAATCTTCAGCTTTGAAAGATTGTCATCTATATATTTTTGTTTTTCTCTTTTTTACATAACACGCTTTCGAGAAACAAACTGTCTTGTAATGAAGGCTGCATTAGAAAATGTGTATCTAGCTTTGTTCAATTAAAATCGGCACATCCCAGTGGACAAAAGATGTAGAATATACGACTATTAAACGCATACTTTAGACGTATAAATGTGCTCCGTAACTGGTCTAGAATGAAATTCTAATATACATATATCGTTATACGTCAATTAGACATCTATGATTATATGTTTATTATACATAAATGGTTGGAGTTCTATTATACGGATACATTTAGAGGACTAATATACATATATAGTTAAAGGTCTATTATACATCAAATACATATTTTTTAGGTGTATAAACTAGTAAATAAAGCCAATGATTTGTTTAAGAAAAATATGTAGTTCAAATTATACATTATATACAATCAACAAATGGCTAATCATCATAAAAACACAACTAGTAAACTTCAGTTACAAATTCTAGTAACATGGCAATATATATAGTAATGACAAACAAACTAATTACATGATCCCGCTAATATTTAACTCAAAACCACATTTCGATTCAAATATAAATTTTAACATTTACAACTTCTATATTTCCATCAAAATATAATTAAGGTAGCACAAACGCTACTTTCTAAAAAAGACAGAATGAAACTGTTTGTTTTGTGTTTCATGGTGATCCTCCTCTCGATACTAATGAAATGTTTAATATGATCCCTTGAGAAACAAAAAGGAGTCAATTTCCGCCTGGAATGATTGATGCCCCATCAAACATTTTGTAATATCCCCGGAAGTTTATACAGTAGAATCCTGGTTCGTGGCTTAAATTCAAGGTAAACAAGACTAAGGAAACAAGTTGGAAACTTGATGTCGAACTGGGATTTAAATCACCCGGAACATTTCACTACATTGGGCAGTATGTGCCAGGGAGCATTGCACAGGTACCCTGTGAAAATACAAGTTTTGACGAGACGGGATGGACATATAAGGTCAAAAGGCTTGGGGAATTGAACTTTAAGGTGAAGACTGCGGGTTCAGTAGCAGCAGAACCTGATCAGTATCAGTTGACTCCGATATACTTTGAAAATGAACTTCGGGATTTAGAGTCAGACGTGCTACCGTTGCACCATGGGGTACTCAATTAAAAAAAAAATAGAAAAAACAATCAGTGTTCCTGGATCTGTAATTGAGAACAACACCTGCACAAGAGCTGCGCAGGAAGAATAAAATGTGGTCTGGGATGAAGAGACTCTCTTCGGAAGAGCTGCGCTCTTCACAGGAGATTTTTTTTTTTTGTGAAGCTGATTTGTCTCCTTTGGGGAATTCAAAGGCACGGACAGCCGCGACTTCGTGGCGCAACGGTAGCGCGTCTGATTCCAGATCAAAAGGCTGCGTGTTCAAATCACGTCGAGGTCAGCTGTTACTTTTTCAGGTTCTGCTGGTCCTGAACACGGAATTCACACCATGCAGTTGAGTTCTATCTATATATACACCACATAGATAATCTGAACAAAATCGAGCAGTACAGGACACGCAGTGTGAAGCTCACACAGGCTTACAGTCTCCAGTATTGGAGTGAAGAGGAAAAAAATAACTTAGTTTTTTTAAGAGAAAAGGCACAGTTCACATCTGCTTAACATCACGTCCAACTTTAGAGACAGCTACATCAGATAATGGAATCACGGAAGTTTCAGATAACTTTTTTTTAATACAGGTTCAAGCAAACCTGAAAGTTAATGAGTTTCCGGACACTTTTGTTTTATTAAAAAGTGTCTGAAGCCTGAAAATATAATTTGAAAAAAAAAAACGCTATTGGACATTAGCAGGAGCTTTTTGTAACGATTTGCTATTTCATGCTGGAAAACAAAGGAAACAGACCCAACGTTTGCTTTCAGGTGCAGTTCATTACATAATATACATCTATTACTGAGGAGCTTGAATAAAATTTTCACGAGCCAGGTAGAAGTCGAAGCTACAATCTTATGATCCGAAATCAGACGCGTTGTTTATTAAACCGCTGGCATTTCACATAACCTGAATTGTCCCATAGTGTGCTCAGCGCCGTTACTAGTAATGCACAGCTCCGTCTAAAAAAAACTGAACGCAGATGTCTCAGAGTGGTGTGTCCAAGTGGCTGTAAACGGTGATGGCTGTCCTGTCACCGTAGCCTAGTTGGTTAAAGCGCTTTTCTATCAAACAAAAGAACTAAGATTCAAATCCCAGCCGTGTCTTTCTTCCTATCTTGTAGTACAGAACGTATCATTTCGGGCAATCACAAAGGGCTTGATTTCGTTAAATGCATGTGTTCATTTCCTTTCTGGAAAACTTGTTTTTGATGAAATTCACACAGCTTGCGAAAAATGAAATTCAATTCTTGGTTATCAGTGCAGAAGAAATATTACCGTCTGGCAAAATAAACGGTAAGAGATTTTTTTAAAACCTAAAACTTGTGATTCGAGTGAAGACCCAACTAGTCAGTCTCTGTGGCGCAATCGGTTAGCGCGTTCGGCTATTAACTGAAAGATTGGTGGTTCGAGTCCACCCAGGGACGGGGTTCTTTTGCGATGTAAACGTTGTCGTCAGTCGATTGGATTTCTCAGCGAAACCATAACCATTTTAATATTTGCAGGAAATGCGAGTGTTTAACACGTGTCAGGGTCACCGGGAAATGTCCAATAATGCCCAACATTGCAATTCCCCAGAAAACCATATTCACCCCAAAAATATTATCGTTGAATCTTCATTTATACTCCAGTTGAATCCTCTGCTGAAATATTTTAAAAATACAATGCAGGTTTGTTTGAGAACTTGACAAGCATTGTTAAGATGGCACTGTGCAGTTGGATTTTGATATTTTGACATATTTACCTTAATTTTAAACATAAATACTATACAGTCTATTGTAATTTTAAAATATGTTAGCTGAGGATGCAAAGGGGTGAAAGGGAAAGGTCAGAGGGTATAGTAAAAACGAGGTTAGGATTAGTGGAGGTGGTAGGGGTGTTGATGGTTTTTCTCTGTAGAGGATGATTGAGGTTTTTATCCTTCTCTGAAGTGAGAAATTGGAAGAGTTGGGAGTTGAGGGATCTGATGAGGTTAGTTATAAAAGGAAGTTGATGTGGAGCTGTTAGCCGTAAAACGTCCTAACGTCTTTGATGTTGTCATCAAAGATAAACTGCAGTAAGCAAAGATAAAGAAAATTATCTTTGCTTACTGCCCTGTCTTTCCACACCTGAAGAAGGCTCTACGGCCAACACGTTATGTTTCCTTTCTTCTCTTTTCAGCATGGAATAATCCTTTACTTGTTCCTTTGCAGCCTACGCATGCTGACACAGCTACTCACCTGATATATAACATTCCTATAATCACAACTATGAATGTCCACTGTGGGTATTTTTTCCATTATTATTTATTTTGGCATTGAAGCATATTTTATGTAATACCGAAGTGTCATAATCACTGAAAAACATATTTTTTAATTTAGAAAGAATTAAAAAAATATAAATCACTATGAATTACATTTAACCTGTTCTGATCTAGGTTTTCTATATACTTTAACATGCCATGTTCAGAATGTCACAACACAGAAATGCAACAGTGAAGTTTTGTAATTACAAATGTTCGTGATGAGTGATTTTGTCTCTCTTACCTTAGTGTCGGAATACTAAGATGTTTTTGTAACGAGGAAGGAGGGAAAAAGTAATTCAGCAGAAGGGGTGCTATTTTGTTGACTATAAATCCTCACATGCCATGTTCAGAGGGTCATATTAAAAAAAGGTACAGTAAATTTTCTTATAGTTCATGATTTTCATAATTTGTTACATTGTGTCTCACACCTTTGTGTCAGAATTCTGAGATGTTTTTTTCTAAACAGGGGCCATCGCAATACAACAGAAAGAGCAATTAGCTTTTCCCTATAATTTCTCTCATGCCACATTCAGAGGGTCATATTTTAAAAATGGTACAGCAACATTTCCTGAAGTTCAGGATTTTGAGAGTCTGTTACATTGTGTCTCACACCTCAGTGGCAGAATTGTGAGACGATTTTATAATCAGGAGGGAGGGTCATAGCAATTCAGCAGAAAGTGTCATCACCCTTTGCTCATCCTCCGTTAACCATATATTCTCATATGCCATGTTCTAAATGTCCCATTGTAAACTGCTATAATAACATTTCTTGCAAAATGCAAGATTTTGAGACTTTGAGAATTCACGTTTTGCCTTTGTCTTATTTACTTGTTGTCTAACATGCCAGTTTGTGTTATTGTGAGTTTTAAAAATTGGTTTTCGATTTTCTGAAATGTGTTTCATACAAAAATGCAATTTGGATAATCATTACTTACATATTCCACTTTACTGAGGATATGTGCAGTAATCCACTCGGATTAGTATTTTTAAAAATGACTATAGAGATCCATCTACAGGCGAAAGGCGGCATAACATCACAGCAGCAGCACTTAAGGTGGAACAAAAAACGCGAATAAGAAGCTGGCGAATAAGCAGCCAACTTCAGCCTCGTTAATGCAATAGGATTGGGTGAGGTAGAAAAATATTTCTTCCCCTGAATCCTAACATTTTTGTAGGTGTTCTAGGACTTCTCGTTTCAGATAAAGCTGCCAATACATCACTTATTTCTACTCCATCAATATCAGCAGTGTTATCAGTACTGAGCCCTAAGTGTGGGTCCTGTCATCATATAAAAACTTGAACGTATCAACTGCATTCACCTGAAAAAATCTGATAAAATTGAAAAATACACCGGAAACAAATTTACACTGTTTTTTTCAGATCCAGAAGAGACTCATCATGAGACTCAAAACAGACCTGTTTTTAATTCTTTCCAGGAGGAAAGATTATTCAGATGCAAACATGGGTCCAAAATCAATGTACTCACCTATCTGTGTTGCTTCTTCAAATCCTTCAACTAAACGTCAGTATTAAGGGATGATATCATACAAATTTTAGTTTTCTTTTAAAGCACTTTTTAAAAAAAAATATGAGCCTCTATTATAGTTGTCTTGGATGTTTCGCAAGGTATAATAGACCCCCTTGTGCCCTCCGCTAAAATATTATAAAATACAACAATCTTTATATATATATAGAACAGCTTTATGGTTACATCTATATTAAAATTAAGATAAATATACAAAAGTATTGAAATACAAATGTACAGTCCTAACATAATCATGCTGTCCAACTGTCTTTTTTGCTTTTCAAGTTCTCCAACAAATCTGTATTGTAATTTTAAATATTTTAACTAAGGGTGCAACGAGAGTATAAATGAATTCTCCCGCCAGCCATTTGAAGGTCAAAGTCCATGGCTGAATATGATTCCCTTGAATGTTGGCCATGACTGGTCATTCCCAGTGATAATGACTAATGTACTCACTTGTTTACTTGTTGTAGTTTGACACACAAAACAACTGCATTTCCTGCAAATATCAAGTGGGTTAAGGTTTTACTAAGGAATCCAATTAAGTAGAATAATGAGAAATGGGCTCGAACCACTAACCTTTCAATTAACAGCTCCCAGAGACTCATGTGCAACCCTTTTCTCCATTTGCAAGCTTTTGGTAAAAAAAAAGACTTTATTCTTGCCGGCCTGTGATATTTGTTTTGCACTGATAAGCAGGATCTGTGTTTCATCTTTCGCAAGCTGTATGAATTTCATGAAAAGCAAGTTGTTCTAGAAAGAAAATGAAAACTTGCATTTAACAAAATCAAGCCGCACGTGATCATCCATAGTGATACATTCTATAAGACAAGACAGGAAGAAAGGCACCACTGGGATTTGAAGTCAAGATCTCCTGTTTAATAGGAAAACACATTAACCAAATCAGCCAAAGTGCTGTCAGAGTATTAACATCATGTCTGATGTCAGTGATTGCAGCTGACGAGGAGGATCGCTGGAGGACAGTTCACTGTGAACAAGTCAGCCTGCATGATGAGGGGAAGAGACCAGCCTCTGTGATGCACTATAGAGTTACACTAACCTTCTGCCCTACTGTTCTCTGCTGCATTCTACCCTAGCAGATAAATATTGGTTTCCATGCGTGTAAGGTTTCTTTTTTTTGTCAAATATTTTCAAGCATATTTTTGCTGTTGAAAATAAGTTGTTTGTGGTTTTGAGTGTTGTGTTCCTCTTCCCTTAGTGTCACCCAAAGTGATACATTGTGCTTTGGCAATTCTTCAGGCTATAGTTTTTAGAGGAGCTCAGTTGAATTAATTTGCGTAGATAAAGTATTTATTTTCCTTTTAATTCTTTAAAGCATATTACATTGTCAATACATTGTATCTTTCTTCCTACTAATTGTCATCATTTTTTTTTCTGGCTTGATCTCGTAATCAGATATTAAAAGAAGTGGGACAGATTCATGCACACTAAAAAATACGAAAGGGTAGCAGGACACAGTAACCACCAAACATCTTGTAGATTAGGAATGTGCCTTAAATATTTCAGTACTTTAGAGGGTTCTGCCATTTTAGATGTTGTACTGTGCCTGTCTGATTTATCAAAGTGTCATTTAAATCTCCCGTCATTTCTATATCAGTCTGAAGGCCTTGCAGTAAAGATTGCAATTAATCCCAAAATGCCAAGTTTCCCACTGATGATACGTACAAATAAATTAATGTACATTTTCCCCCAAAACAACCAATTTAAAATAAAATGCATCTCTCCTCATCTGCAGTTTGAGAGATTAATGTCAGAATAAATACAGGTTTAAAAGTTAGGAGCATTGATAGTCCTATTTTAAAATTATGCTAAAATGCTCACAATATATTAAAAAAGTTCTATAAAATGCAAAAATATTTAAAACATATTTTTGTATTTTTTTTTACAAGGTAAAAAAAATGATACACAGTTATAAAGATCAGGAATTATAAATTTGAAGTTACAATCCACTTACAATATGTCAAAAATGGCAAGAATATGTAAAACAGGTGTATACCATTTTTAAAAAAATGAAACAAGTAAAAAATAAATACTAAATACTTTTAAAATTCAGGAATGTGATTGGTCAGATGCTTACGATGAGTGTTGTTGGTGTTTCGTGTGATTTAGCGAATTGAAAAAATATACAATTTAAAAACGGCAAGAGCTCGTATGAAAAAAAATAGTTTGCAAGTATCTTTGTTGTAACAGCTGCGCCAGAACTAATGTATTCATATACATCAGAAAAGTACCTGAACTTGACTGGTTTATATTCAGTTATGTGCATTGGGAAGAAAAGGGAGACTTGCATGGATTTTATTAGGTTTTAGGAATCAGAAAATGTATTTTTGCACGTTTATGCCTACGAGCAGAAATAACTTCCTGCTTTCAGCGCTTTTATTGTTTCTGCTTGTAAATTCGAACAGAGAAACCCAGTACCGACTCACAGAAACGCCCCGGAGTTTCTGTGTTTCTGGGATTTAAGAGGGATGTACTGTATGTAGACAGTAAAGGGAGTTTTTTTTCCTGCTGTAGAGTACGAAGGCGATTTGATGAGTCTGGAGGGAGGAGACGCACATTCCGCACGGGGAGCACAGAACAACGAGTTTCACCTGCAGCTCGCCAAGTCCTGTCCTATATAACCGCTGAGCCTGGGACACACTGAGTCTCTAACCAGTGTTGGAGATGTAAAGGGTTAAACCCAGAAGTCGAGAGTGGAGTTTTTGTATAAGTGTTTGATTAGGGTTTTGGGGGGTTTGGTGCACAGAAGAATTTTCGGTTTAGGTTTAGTTTGCTTTTAACACATTTGTAACGGCCATGGCGGCCTGTAGAGTCGGCATGCGCCGTTACTTTTACGCACATTTGGTGTATAAGGGTGGTGAGGGTTAGGCTCACTCAGGTGATATTTCACGGTTGGACTTTTCAAGGAAGGTGTTACAGAAAGAGTTAAGGATTAGGGCATTAGATGTCAATTGCTTAATTACTTTGCCGAAGAATTGGTTTTGACATCAGTTTCAAATCGGCAAAGTTACTGGAAGAATTTTGGAAAAAAATAGAAGAGAAAAAAATATGGGCCTGATTAGAATGTTTAAATGGCAGAAGCTGATGGATCTTTCCAATAGGACTATGATTGTTTGCATATTTAATGAGATGGTGATGAAGGAAGATATTGTGACATGGTTGTCTAAGTATTGTTTAGTGAAAGGTGAGCCTCAGAAAGTCTGGGATGATGATGGCATCTGGAACTGTGCATGGAGAGTACCTGTTTCATTGCATGGAGATAAAAATGGTTATGGTGGATTTAAACACATTCCTTCTCTGATTGGATTAGGTGAAAATAGAGGCCTTGTGTTCTACCAAGGGCAGCCAAAACTGTGCAGGAGGTGTGGGGAGCTGGGTCACTTTGTGGATGCCATTACAAAGGTGGTGTGTGGTAAATGCAAGGAAATTGGACATGCATATACTGAATGTACAAGCGTGAGGAAATGTAATCTCTGTGAGTGTGAAGGTCATGTGTTTAAAGACTGTCCAATTTCCTTTGCAAATAGAACAAAAATGCAAAAACAGTTTGAAGAAGCATTTTAGGGCTGGAGCAGTGGTTATAGATCAGGAACTGAATGTGGTTGAGAAAAGGAGAGCGAGGGTTCAGAATGGAGTGAAGGGAGTGAGGATGGGGTAGAAGAGAATGATAATGATGCAGAAAGATTTACATCTCTCCAATATATGTAATCCTACTGACCAAGCTTTAGAACCGGTGACTCAAGGAGGGCAGATGAAGAACTGTCCTGTGGATAGTGGGGGTGGTGGAGGAGGAGAGAAAGAAAGCAAAGGGGGGGGAAAGAAAAAGGCCTGTATAGTAGGTAGAAGTACGTCAGCACCTTGTAGTGAAACCAGCGAGAGCACTGGTGGTGTATCTGGGTTTCATGAATGTCAAATATAAACTCTTAAATATATATTGTCTGAGTTGCTCACATGACGGATATGTCCTAATTCAGGAACTGAGTATATTTATTGGGATGGGAACCAGTGGTTTTAGCTGGGGATTTTAATTGCCTTTTAGAAAGAGAAGGCAGAATGAAGGGCGAGAGATGGGTCCAATTTCATACTTCATCAATATTATTGCAAACATTATGTAAAGATTTTAAACTGAAAGATGGCTTCAAACTTCATAGTCAGGGGAGGGCAGATTTCACATGGTACAAGTCTAATGGGACCCAAGCCTCACGCATAGATTTTGTTTTGATACTTGATTTTACTTTCACGACCGCAGGCTTAACCCCTGACCATTGTTTCTCTCACCATTGTTTACTGTCATGTATTCCAACGGCTGTTACTGTGGGGAAGGGTGTGTGGAAGCTCGATATTTTGCTTCTGTAAGGTGAGGATGTGATGCGCAGGTTCAGGGAAAGTTATTAGGAATGGCAGTCTTTGTATGACCTGTTTGGCACAAGAGCACAGTGGCTGACCCTGTGCTCTGACCCCCAGCTTCTATCCCTGTCTGTGTGTCTCATGGAGTTAGAAAGGAGTTACAAGCTGTGCAAACTTCCAAATCTGTAACATCATTTCAAGGGTGTATGATAGATCATTCACAA
The DNA here is from genome assembly GCF_059453375.1 of Lepisosteus platostomus. Classification (NCBI taxonomy): domain Eukaryota; kingdom Metazoa; phylum Chordata; class Actinopteri; order Semionotiformes; family Lepisosteidae; genus Lepisosteus; species Lepisosteus platostomus. The sequence goes on along the minus strand of NC_142615.1, from coordinate 62,474,047 downwards.
GATCACATGGCTATTTATTATTGTAAGATTGTTGTTCACTACTGTTCTTTTGACTCTTGAGCTTGCATTATACAGCCGTTGAGTGCATTTTGAATCTAAGAGATATCCAACTGATTCAACCTGTCTGATGAATGTTAAATGGGTTGTGACTTTTGGCAAAGTTTTTTGCAATATTATTTGTTTCATGAATACCATTCATCTCTATAACAACTTTCCTGTCCCCTGAACATATGTTTTAAATTGCTTGATCCCATTGGGTGCAACCTTTCCATTGTACTCATAATGTGTTTGCATTAGGAGTGTGTTAAATAAGCAGAAAAGAGCCCTTTTCTTCAACTGCTTCTGATCTTATACAGTGGTCAGAATCTGTCATCCAAAAGCTGATGAGTGAGGGGGAAAAAAATTAGTACAGATGCACAATCCATAAAAAAACATTAAAGAGCATAAGGGTTTTCATCACATGGACTTGTTTGACTGTTGAGGATTAATGTTTTGGTGGCAGATCAATTAAAGGACAATAACCAGAAACACTGGTTCTCACACTGAACGCATTCTCCTTCAATCTTTTTTAACAACAGGTGAGTGGAGTTGCCATGGGCACCAGAATGGGACCCAGCTATGCCAATATCTTTGTTGGCTGGGTAGAAGAACGCTTATTCGCTTCCTACACTGGCTATGTCCCTGACCTCTACAAGCGATATATTGATGACTGCGTCGGTGCTGCCATATGCTCCGACGATCAGCTTAAGTGCTTCCTGCACCATTTCACCAACTTCCACCCGTCCCTCAAATATACGGTTAACATATCTTCCACTACTCTCCCTTTTTCACAGTTCCTTCGGCTACAATGACTATGCAGGGACGACATTGACTTTGCGAACCAAGCCCTCAAAATGTTCTCCCTTTTGATCAACAGAGGATACCCCAGCAATGTTATTGACGGGGCCCTTGCCCGAGCCAAAAACACCCCTCAGACCATCAACCGAATCAGGAACTCCTGCAGTAACAACCGCATTCCTTTGGTGCTTCCCTACCACCCTAACACACTTCCTATCCCCAGGACTGTAAACGACAACTTTTCCATCCTACACGATGATCCCTCCATTGGGGCCCTCTTTTCTGACCGCCCCATCATCTCATATCGCCGATCACCTAATCTGCGCAACCTTCTTGTTCACAGCTCCCTTGATCGCCCTCAGCAACCATCCACACCAGCTACTTTCCCTTGCAACAGAGCTCACTGTATCACATGCAAGTACACATCCAACACCACACTCATTCAAGGCCCCTCAGGACAATTCTGGATCACCCAGATGGCATCCTGTACCTCCAGCAACCTTATTTACTGTATCTCTTGTAGTAAATGCCCAGTTTCTCTCTACATTGGAGAAACATGAAGGAGACTTGGAGACCGCTTCAGAGAACATGTCAGGGATGTGAAGATTAAAGATCTCTCCAAGCCCATTGTTTCTCATTTCACATCTGATGGCCACGACCACTACAATCTCTCCATCTGTTTTCTCAAAAATGGTTTTCTAAACTCATACGTTAGAAAGACTACCGAAACCAAACTTATCCTGCAGCTAGGATCACACCTCCCCCTTCTCTAAACGACAGACTGTTCTACTAAATTTTCTCCATTCATTGGTAGTTTCATTTCACACCTCTCAACACCTATTCTGACTTCACATCTCTTGATCGGCCTCTCTTTCTGTCCCCTGCTCCTCCCTCTCACCACTCCTCCCTCCCAGCCTTTGTTCTCCCACTATATTACCTTTGCCTACTGCCTTGTCTCTCTCACACCTGAAGAAGGCTCCACGGCTGAAACGTTTTCTCTCTTTTTTTCAGCATGGAATAAATCTATTACTTGATCCTTAACAACCGGAAACACTATATTCGGTCTTTCCAGAGCTGTAAGTAGTCATTCCAAGTTTATTAACTTGTCTCTGTTTTGTATGTACTCTTCAATAGCCACTGATGTTATTTACAACAGCTATTTTTAAAAATAAATTTGCATTTTTTTGGACTTTTTAAAGAATTGGCACATTAGGTGGAGCGGTGGCTCTGTGGCTAAGGATCTGCAACTGTGCCTGGAAGGTTGCTGGTTTACATCCCACGGTCGGCAGAGGAGTCCTACTCCGTTGGGCTTCTGAACAAGGCCCTTAACCCCAACTGCTCCAGGGGTGCCGTATAAATGGCTGACCCTGCGCTCTGACCCCCAGCTTCACTCCCTGTCTGTGTGTTCATGGAGAGCAAGCTGAGGTATGCAAAATAGGAATTCCTAATGCAAGAAATTGTATATGGTCAATACAGTGATCATATCTTATTGGCAAATGGTAATCTCCAAGGAACACGTAATAGGTTTATTCCATGCTGAAAAAAGAAGAAAGAAAACACAATGTTTTGACCATGGAGCCTTCTTCAGTTATGATTTGATTTTTTACAATCATACCCACACAAACTTTGCAGTTTTTAAAAATCTTGCACACACAACCCAGATATGTTGACTTTTTTTAAATTTGGGGGTAAGTTTAAGAAACACATAGTTCTTTTCTAGTTTTGTTTACGTGGTGACTATCAGGAATCCTCAGTGAAAAGGTATGCAGATCCTGTGCAGATGCAGGAGCCAGTAGTTATTGAGACAGTCAAACAATCCAGAACGTCAGGTGAGGTCCAAGGTCGAGAGGCAAAAGGGAGTTCAGTAACCAGTAAGCGAGATTCAGAGTAAATGCGAGGTAGAGCTCTCAAAGAGAAGACTCAATACCGAGCAGCGGGAAGCGGGTTTGGATGGTTAAAAAAGTGCTGCAGAGCGTGTGCTGATGGATTAACACATGTTATTATTAACCCGCTGCTGGTACTGGTTAGTTCTTTTGTGAGTTGATCCCCGGTGGTTGTGACAGTGACAGAATGCTGTTTTGTGATTGATGCTATATCAAAATATAGGGCCCGTAAAATTAAGCACAGAAATAAAAACATTTAATGGACTTGTACATCTGTCGCACTCCTACACTATTAACATCCAGTGGGAGTTGAATTTCACTTATGTTTCCACTTCATTCAGCTGTGTTTCCTATTTTTCAGATTGTTGGCAATGCCACATGTTAAAGAAGGACAGAGGTGTAGGAGGCCAGAAGTGTGGTCAAGGGTTGGAGGAGTAGGGAATGTGATCAAATAATTTCTGAAGTTTTCTAAGATAGAAAAAAGAAATTAGGTGGCATGACAATATGTGGTCAACACTGTCAAACAGAGTCCTTGGAGAGGATTGCTCCAGCAACAGGAAATGGTTATCAGTGATTTGGCATGAAGATAGATAAAAAGTAAGAACCCAAGTGCTTAGGGCGCAGAAGGGGGTGAGTATTGGTAGGGATTCCAAACCAGATGACAGTACACAATCTATAGTCAATATTTCAAGTCAATGTGAGGGATTTAGTTTGGAAGGCGACACAGAGCTCAGAAGTTCATTAGAAGATACAGACGATGCACAGGCAGCACAGACAGTGGTGACATGTAAGAGGGAGACAAAATCTGTGTAGAATCAGAAAAAAGCCTGAAGAACACAGTGAATATTCCCAGGGGGCAAGCTCGTCTGGGACGTCACCTCAGGATAAAAGGGGATTAAGAAAGATTATGTCTGTGCCTAAAACTTTCAAAGTATGTCTAAAGGCTGAACAATGGAGAAAATTACCACTTCTTAAAGGTACATCTAAACTAAGATAACCATGGACCCATATCTTATATAGCAAGTTCAGGAAGATAAATCCTTGCTGTCAATAGCCTTCAAATACCAATACATCAGGAAAGAGAATTCTAATGATTAAAGCAGTCTGTACTTTCAGTTCCTACCTTCAGTACCTTTTACATTACAGTTCCTGTAATGTAAAATACATAATGACAACAAGACACAAACCAATGGGCAATGATGACATCACAATTGATGTTGTAGGAGTAGGGCAAATACAACACAGTGAAAGGGAAACAAAATTTCGACAGGCACGCCAGCCTTATCGTTGAAACATTGCCCGTGCCCTCACAAAAGGAATCAGCAATGTGTACTACAGGCAGCTGAGCAGAACTCCGCTTGCTGAAATTGAAGCAGGCAATTTATCTAAGGCTCACAAGCAAGTATTAAACACTTCAGCATTTACTATTCGAATACCACACTATGTCAAAACACTGCCGCTTCTTAAGTTAATAAGTAAGGGTTTTTGAGCACGCATTGTGTTGTTAATGCTTATATTAAAAAAGCATAAATTCACATAATGGAATTTGGACTGAACAAAGTAGTCCAGCCCCTTTACAACATTACATACCACTGATTAAAGCTTAAAACTACAGAAGCAGGAGTAACAATAATGGCAACAACATGTTTGGAGTTCGGCATTTCATTTATTCTGCAGAAACATCGTACCGGAATGAACTGCCCGAGATAAAAGAGTAATTGCGGCTTCAGATCGTTTTTACAGAGCATTGCGTTGTTCTGTTCATGCTGACTACACGCTTTAAATTTGTCATTTACTGCAAGCGTTGCTTTTCCAGGTTTTTCTGAAATTCTTCGCATTTGAGCCAGCACTAAAATATTTCATTCCCGTCGCTGAATACATCGTGGAAACGGTATTTGCAACGGAATGCTGTCACACATGAAACCTCTTTGTTATTCGGTTCTGAAGTTTGAAAATGAAAATAAAACGGGGGTCACTTCATAGGCTTGAAAGAAGTCCAAGCAGCATAAAAACCCGCGTATTCTCACAAATTGCATTGTGCTGCACCTTTCTTCTGCTGCTTAAACATTTGAATACATACAGGTACCTTACTGCTACTAATCACATTCACGTGTTTACAAAGCTTTTTTCTGTCCGTTATGTTCTTGCGAAGCAGTTTCTCCGTTTTCCTCGTACTGTGGTTGTCAAGCGAACACAAGAAGACTGAAACAGTGTAAAGGCAGGTAAAAAAGACAGGGTAAAACGCCTAATTGTCGGGAGTGGGATTTGAACCCCTGCCTCTATTTGGAGAGCGAAACACAAAGCTTAAAAGACACGAAACTGGGAATTTGCTGTTTAAAACTGCTTGACTATCCTGAAAAAATGTGTGCTGATTGCACCAGTCGTATGCGATTTTCCGTAACTTTAGGACAATTGATACAAATGGACGAACACAATTTGTGGCGTTTAGCATGACATGGAAAACGGTACCGGAGCATTCGGGTCCGGACTACCAGACTCAGAAACAGTTTTTACCCCCGCACTATCAAACTATTAAACTCCCAGCCTCTCTCACTCTCTCCTCACCTCTCACCTAGGATCTGAACCTCACAGTGCCTTCTTTCTTACCAAAAACCCAAACACACATTGAAAATCTACCTCTACCATACATGTCAAAAGCTCACTCCCCATCATTTCTATCCCTTTATTTCATTCTTTTGATGTATATTTTTGCACATAACCTGTTACCTTTTTATTGTTTTGCAAACTGCCTGTTGTTGTTTTATTCACATCGGCTGTTGTCTCTTTCTTTTGTTATACAATTGTATTGTTGTTGTGTTTTTTTCTTTGTACTACTTATGTCCGAGAGCTAGCTAAATACCATTTCGTTATTCCATATACCTGCGTATGAGTATAATGACTATAAACTTGAACTTGAACTTTTAACTTGAATTTGAACTTGAACTTGACATAGTCTTGCAGGCAGTATATTATTTTATCGTTTACTCGTATAAAAAAAAACATGGTCTTCTCGTTCCTAAGTCAGATTTTTAGTGCTTTCGAACGTTACTTCCAACCTGGACTGACAGCTCACCCGATCTGTTTGTGATCAGACCATGGAGTCGGGGACTGTACCAAGCGTAGGTTCCTTCCCAATGCTGAGGCGATCATTTGGAAGATGGGTGTGAAGAGAGACAAGCTTTGTCGACTAAAAAACAAGGCAGGATATGCACGAATACTAATCACTGGCGACAGTTATGCTCTCTTACTATTGAGACTCCTACATTTTTTTTGAAGACTTTGAAACTGAAGGTAAGCGGAGACAAACGAAACAGGTACGGGTGGGGAGTGAACCCACTATCTTCGGTTTACGAGACCGACGCCTTACCACTTGGCCACCGCGCCTCAAAAATAAACAGGAGAATAATGTTGTTCAAATTATTTTTTGGGATTTTAAGGGATACTTAACAAGGAGATGCGCTGTAGCAGTGCGACTCCAACAGATGCTCCTGAAGAGACTGGAGGTTTAAGCCAGCTCCTTAGAGCGCTTGGCCGTGTTACTCTCAACAGCGGCTCTTCAGCTCTTGTTGTTTGACCTAGTGGTTTTATAACGCGTGGAAACGACCGCAACTTCATTTTCTGAGATGCTTTCTCTTATGTGGTGAAATCTCGACCTCTTTGGCATCTCTGGCTATAGTTTTTCCTGTAGAGCACCTCTGCTTATAGTGCCCTTGAAGTCATTTTATTTTTACAGGAAGACGCATTCCCTAACGATCTCTCCTGTTTTAGAAATGCTTCATAAGGCATGTTTGATTCAATGGACAAACAGTATACTAATTGTACAATGCAGATCTATGCGGCATTTGTACTGGATTTGACTGGGATTCTGAATTACTTCTTGAAAAGGTATTCAGATTTTCTTGAACCTATAATAAAAACACAGACCCGAATCTCCCTAGCTTCCAATCTCTTGCTGTCCTTAAACTCGGACGTGATGTTCTGCAGACGTGCAGTGTCCCTTTACTCTCGTTGTTTTCAAAACGACCTCCGTTGTCGGGCGCAGTTAAAGTGGAACTGGCCTGACCGCACAGGAAAGTACAGAATGATAAAATGTTTCTACGGCTCAAAATGTCCCTTTAGACCCTCGTCATGTCTCTGTGAGGAACGGGTAGGTAGAGAGGTTTAACAGATGCTCACGATGTTTCACACGGGGTGTTACCTGTTGTAGTGTTTCAAAAGATGTGTTAGCGGACCACAGATTATCTTGAAAAGATTTGGGTTTGCACTGGCTGGGATTCAAACCTGACTCAATTATTTGGAAGGCGCCTGTACCACCAACGCACTTCCGAGAAGCACCTACAAATTATCACAATCCTCTCTCTCACCTACAAAGTTATGGAGACACAGACGTCCAATGAAAGCTCAAGGCTCAAATCCTTTGTTGTGATATCATTTTAATTAATATTAGCTTTGATAAGGTGTCATTTTTGCCACTTAAAGGTAAAGTCTGCTCCTTTTCTCCTGGTATAGAAAGAACGTGTTCCATCTTTGTTTAAAAACACCACTAAAAGTAAATTATTCAGCTCTACCACCTGTGAGCATTGACAAGACATCTCAAAAGGACATATTAAATAAGAACACGATCCTTCCTGTTACCATTCCTGTGGTTGGGGCGTTGTTTCACCCTTTTGCGTTAAATCATCAGCACTGCTGTTTTTCTATGGATAGTTTAATCAAGAGCACTTAAAAGATGCAAAAAGCTTTCAAATAAAATAGAATTGAAAGACAGTCGAGTAAGGAGGTAGAAAAAAAGCACTCCCCCGTCTGGGAATCAACCACCGTCGCCCATGTAACTGGATACAAAAATAACAGATTAATTTGTGCCCAGTCTCTTGAAGCTTCGATGCGATTATTTTTCCTTCCTTATTTCTTCATTCCTATGAATTTACTCTGTAGTAGAAGAAACGCGAAAGTGGGAAACTGCAGGCATTCTTCGTGAGTGGTGTGATCAGTGAGCATTTGCACATCTCTAAGTCTGTTCCATAAACTTTATAATCGGGGATGTAGCTCAGTGGTAGAGCGCATGCTTTGCATGTATGAGGTATCGGGTTCAATCCCTGGTATCTCCAGGTGCTTTTATATTAGAGTACTCGCATCGCAATCTTCTGTTGAGTGAGAACTCTTTGCTCGTGTTCAGAGAGAGCCAGGTTTACACAATTAAATGCAGTTTACACAATTAAACTCGGCGTGCTGCAGGGTTGCGCTGCTATTTTAAATGTACCTCTTTTAGTTCTGTTAAATCCTAAATTATTTGAACTAATAATTTAGTTCAAAGTCAGGAAATCCAGAGATTGCTTCACACTTGTCGTGGCTGTTGCAGAAAACACCTGTTGAATCTCACCCGGGATTTCTTGATTGATCATTCAGCGAGCGAATCCTCCTTCTGAACTCAGCACTAAACTGAAAGCTTCACGAACTCCTCACTCCGTGTCCTGTACTGCTCTCGTGTAGATGTGAAGCACAGCCGTAAACACACCTTGAACTTTTTCCGTTTGTTAAGGAAAATGCAAAAGAGCATGACAAGTATTGATCGTATAAAATATCCATGGCACAACTCGAGAAAGTACTGAAGGACTACACATCGACTTTTGATGATTACAAGAGATTCAAGAAACACAATCGTCCGCACCTGGGTTTGGATCCTGAACGCTAGAGTTAAAAGAACATAAGCGACGGATATGACCTATAAACTCTCTTAATTGTCTTATAGTTTATGAAATAAAACAATTTCTAAATGAATTCTAACTGTTGATAGACGATTTATTGAATTTTAACAAAATCACAATTACAACCTTTTTCGGTTAAACTGTTATTCACATGCTCTAACGTAAATAAACGTTAGTGTCTTCCGGTGTGTGAGTCAATTTCTCCAAAAAAATATTTGTTAGTCTGGCGGGAGGCTGTGCAAGGTGTTAAGAAATAGAATTTCTAAAAGACAGGCTCCCTAAGCTTAACATCAAGGCTGTTTTCTCTACAGAAATGCTCTTTAAATTTCAGCACTGTTGCAACTCCCTTTATAAAGGGTGTGCACACGTATACAACCAAGGCATTGAAAGTTTTTTTTTAATTATTGTTCCAAAAAATGTTCCATTTGTTTTCTTTTTAATGTTGTTGATTAAAAGATTTTATTAAATGTGAAAAAAATCTGAATGTGAAAAAAGGTCAAAATGCTATTGAAAAAAATCAGTAATGTGAGGAAAGATGGACTGTGGGAGCCCCTTAACTACCCATGTCATGCTGTATTTCTCACTCATTCTACTGGGAATGGTACACGTGACTTGCGAGGATCCCGACAGTGTTGACTTTCTTTCAGAGCCCGGATAGCTCAGTCGGTAGAGCATCAGACTTTTAATCTGAGGGCCCAGGGTTCAAGTCCCTGTTCGGGCGGATGTGCTGTTCTTAAGTCTATTGTGAATGTCATTCTAAATAGTCTTTTATCTTTCACTCTTCTATCTGTACTGTGGTTATTTTAAATGTCCATTACTTGTATTTACAGTAGTGTTTTTAGTGTTTCATTTCACAAACCGAAAATGTTCAAGTAGATCTTGTCACTCTACTCCACGTCATTATCTAAATTAAATCACAGTAGAGTACAGGACACGCAGTGAGAGGCTAACACAGTGAGTACTCTTGAATACGACAAGAGGAAAGGCACACTGCACATCTGCAGAACATCACGTCCGAGTTTACAGTGACAGCAGAGGTTGGAAGCGAAGTAGTTTTTTATTACTCGCTCGCTGAACGATCTCTCAAGAAACCTCGGTTGAGATTTAACGGGTGTCTAATAATCACGTTCAAAAAGGTGACGATGTTTTTTTAACTAGGTAGCCTTAATGGCATCGTGGTGTGAGTAGATCTTAAAGCAGCTGCAGACAGAGTACCCGTAATGGCAACACGTTTCTGCTTTGAGTTCGGCTTTTCTTATTTCTTCTGCAGAACCAGTGGTATCGGAATATACTGATCCGCATAAGAAGCGCTTTCGGGTTCTGATCATTTTTATTGAGCGCTGCTCTAAACTTTACATTTGCTCGGGCTAGTTTTCCCCATGAAAAAAAGACATATCCCTAATTACATGATTTCACTTTTTTTCTTATCAACGAGTAGAAAGAAATAAAATATATACTTCATTATAAGTACCACAGGCAAGATGCCGTTGCGTTCAGGTCGCAGTTACCCCTGGAGACGTTTGTTAAAATCTCACTTCTAATAAAGAGGTCTTTCTCGTTAGAGTAGGATCGATAGAAGCCTTAAGCGGGGGAAAAAATCACAACATCTCGCATTTCACGTGTTTAATGTTAACTGTCTCAGTGGTTGCTTTGGTGATTGATGGCTCTTCTCCCTCGCAGGGTGACGGCAAACGTCTTCAGGGAGGGAGTCTCCCACGCACGGCTTGTCTTTATCAAGAGCTGAGACAACAGAAACAGACTTCCACCTGACATTAATTACTTCTTGAGCGTTTATGACCGTCTTTAAAAGTTGAGAGCAGGTGAAAAAGTCTTTGGAAATGAGGAAATGACTGCCGACAGTAAACAGAGCTGACGCTCAGCTGCAGACAAGCGCTCCTCGTTAGTACAGTATAGTGCTGAGTACCTCCGCTTGTTGCGCGGGAGACTGGGGTACGTTTCTGTGACAGGGCGCTGGTTTAATTTTTTAACAACCTGACTTCACTTAAAAAGTGTGTACTGTGTACTACGTTTCGGACTAGTTAGTGCGGTAGAACATGGAGATCATCTCCAGCTTTGAGCTCAACTGCAACAAGAAGTCATGCTAAATGTAGTTTAGTGAGTAGACATCGCGAGACAACAGAACGAGAGTAGAAAGCAGGAATATAAGGTGTAAGGGCATGATCTGTGTAGTTAACAAAATAGTTAAAATAATATTAAAACGTCTCTTTATTAAGATACACAACATTTATGGCGACGAGAGATGAGTGCTTGACGGACTCAAAGCGAGCAGAACACTGCAGATTTTAGTTCTCTTGCTGGTAGAAACGAACTTTTGAATTTTCTGACTGTTCGTTTAGCTTGCCCATTGGAAGATATGGCAGCCGCGCCGAGAAGCTTTGCTTATGCCCGGCTTTTTTCACCGCTTCTACTGAACCTCGTAGCTCCGGATTTGTATACGGAATACAAGATATGGATGGAGTCGTACAGATTTTTTTTAAATAGCCGGTGGATCTACAGAAGCTCAGGATGCCGTGAGACGTGCTACATTACTGCACTGTATCGGGGCTCCCGTACAGCGGATTTTCGCCAATCTCCCTGGAGAAAAAGGTACATATGAACAGACTGTAGCTGCCTTAGACGCTTACTTTACACCGCGGAGAAATGTGGTTTTGGAACGGCATAAATTTAGGCAGAGAACTTAGTCTCAGGACGAATCTGTTGATGCTTTTGTGACTGCACTAAGAGAATTGGCTAAATCTTGTGACTTTGGAGTATTGGAAACTGACATGTTAAGAGATCAACTTGTGGAAAAATGTACACATAAGAGACTATAAATTGCTGCAGGAGGAAGGGCTGACTTTAAAAAGAGCTCTTACAGTCGCTAGAATTCATGAAGCAGCTCAAGCAGAATCAAGAATGCTTTCTGACCACAGTGACAGAGTGACACTGAACGGGGCGCTCGCTCAAACTTTACAAACAAAAGCCGAGCAGCAGGACACAGTCATGCTAGAGAAATAGAAGAACAGGGGACGGCTGACATTACATGTTACAGGTGCGGACTAACAACGCACAAAGCAGATGAATGCGGAGCGTGAACAGCAAAATGTCTACACTGCAAGAAAACAGGACATTGTGCACATGTCTGCAGAACATCACGTCCGAGTTTAAGGACAAGTATACCTTTTATTGTTGTTGCTGCATCCAGGTGATGTAAACCAGATTCAGAAAAAAATAATTTGAACAACCTTATTCCCATGCTTAATCAAAGGCGCGTTGGCCAAGTGGTAAGGCGTTGGCCTTGTAAACTGAAGAGCGTGGGTTCAAGCCCCACCTGTGCCTGTTTCATTTGTCACCGCTTCCCTTTAGTTTCAAAGTCTTAAAAAAACTTGCAATGTAGGGATCTCAATAGTAAGAGAGCATAACTGTCGCCAGTGATTAGTATTCGTGCATATCCTGCCTTGTTTTTTAGTCGACAAAGCTTATCTCTCTTCACACCCATCTTCTGAATGATCGCCTCAGCATTGGGAAGGAACGTGCGCTTGGTACAGCCCCAGACTCCATGGTCTGATCACAAACAGATCGCGTGAGCTGTCAGTCCAGGTTGGAAGTAACGTTCGAAAGCACTAAAAATCTGACTTAGGAACGAGAAGACCATGTTTTTTTATACGAGTAAACGATAAAATAATATACTGCCTGCAAGACTATGTCAAGTTCAAGTTCAAATTCAAGTTAAAAGTTCAAGTTTATTGTCATTATACTCATACGCAGGTATATGGAATAACGAAATGGTATTTAGCTAGCTCTCGGACATAAGTAGTACAAAGAAAAAAACACAACAACAATACAATTGTATAACAAAAGAAAGAGACAACAGCCGATGTGCAAAAAACAACAACAGGCAGTGTGCAAAACAACAAAAAGGTAACAGGTTATGTGCAAAAACATGCATCAAAAGAATGAAATAAAGGGATAGAAATGATGGGGAGTGAGCTTTTGACATGTATGGTAGAGGTAGATTTTCAATGTGTGTTTGGGTTTTTGGTAAGAAAGAAGGCACTGTGAGTTTCAGATCGTAGGTGAGAGGTGAGGAGAGAGTGAGAGAGGCTGGGAGTTTAATAGTTTGATAGTGCGGGGGTAAAAACTGTTTCTGAGTCTGGTAGTCCGGACCCGAATGCTCCGCTACCGTTTTCCATGTCATGCTAAACGCCATAAATTGTGTTCGTCCAGTCATATCAATCGTTCTAAAGTTACGGAAAATCGGATGCGACTGGTACAATCAGCACACATTTTTCAGGATAGCCAAGCGGTTTAAAACAGCAAATTCACAGCTTCATGTCTTTTAAGCTTTGTGTTTCGCTCTCCAAATAGAGGCACGGGTTCAAATCCCACTCCCGACAGTCAGGCGTTTTACCCTGACTTTTTTATCTGTCTTTACACTGTTTCAGTGTTGTTGTGCTCGCTCACAATCACAGTACGAGGAAAATGGAGAAACTGCTTAGCAAAAACATAACGGACAGAAAAAAGCTTCGTAAACACGTGAATGTGATTAGCAGCAGTAAGGTATGCATTCAAATGTTTAAGGCTGATTTAAAAAAGCAGCAGAAGAAAGGTGCAGCACAATGCAACACAATTTGTGAGAATTCGTGGGTTTTTATGCTGCTTGGACTTCTTTCAAGCCTATGAGGTGACCCCCGTTTTATTTTCATTTTCAAACTTCAGAACCGAAAAACAAAAAGGTTTCATGTGTGACAGCATTCCGTTGCAAATACCGTTTCCACGATGTATTCAGCGACGGGAATGAAATATTTTAGTGCTGGCTCTGCTTTAAAAAAAACACTATTGTTCCAACCCCCAAAAAGACAAAAGTGGCATGCCTGAATAATTACCGCCCAGTAGCATTAACATCTGTGGTGATAAAATGCCTGGAGAAGCTGGTGTTGTCACACATCAACTCCTCCATCACAGAGTCCCTGGACCCCCTGCAGTTCGCCTACCAGAGCAACAGATCAGTGGATGATGCTGTCTCCCTGGCTCTGCATACAGCCTTGGAACACCTGGACACTAAGAACTCGTATGTGAGAATGCTGTTTTTGGACTACAGTGCAGCATTCAATTCCATCATACCCAGTCAACTGGTGACAAAGCTCAGGGGATTAGGTCTGTGCAACTCTGTCTGCAACTGGCTGCTGGACTTTCTTATCGAGAGACCACAGGTGGTGCGGATAGGCAATAAAACATCAACACCACTCACCCTGAGCACTGGAACCCCACAAGGCTGCTGTCTGAGTCCAAGGTTGTACTCCCTATTTACTCACGACTGCACAGCAAGACACAGCAACAACCACATCATTAAGTTTGCCGATGACACCACTATAATAGGACTGATCAGTGATGATGACGAGTCCACTTACAGGGATGAAGTTGTACAGCTGCTTCGGTGGTGTCATAGCAATAACCTGGACTTGAACATAAAGAAAACGAAAGAGCTAATAGTGGACTTTCGGAGACACAGGCCACACACTCACAGCCCACTCAGTATTGATGGAACGGAAGTGGAAACAGTCACCAGCTTTAGGTTTTTGGGAATTCACATCTCTAAAGATCTAACCTGGACTGTGAACACTGACTCTGTCATGAAGAAGGCTCAGCAGCTCCTTTATTTCTTGAGGTGCCTCAAGCGATGGGGGATGCCAATACATGTGTTGGTGAACTTCTACCGCTGCACTATCGAGAGCGTCCTCACCAACGGGATCACCGTGTGGTATGGCAACACCTCTTCGCGAGAAAGAAAGGCACTGCAGAGAATGGTAAATATGGCCCAGAAGATCATCGGCTGCGGTCTCACCAAGATTAAACAGCTCTATGAGGACCGCTGCCGTGGTAGAATTCTGGCCATCACAGAGGACAGTCACCACCCCGGGCATGAGCTCTTCACCCCACTGCCCTCAGGCAAGAGATATAAGAGCATACGGACACTTACCACTAGATTCTTCAATAGCTTTTATCCACAAGCAGTGAGACTGGCGAACACATTTAGCCATCCCCCTCGGACCACACCTACACCATCACCATCTACCTCATTTTAATTTATTTATTGTACGTCTCCAGTCATTGTTTACACGTCTGTATTGTTTATATTCAAACTGTCTGCATGTTTACTTGCACATTGTCTATTGTTTGTTTGTACATTGTCTTGATGCACTGTTTGCACTTTGTTTTGTTTTTTTTACACTTGTTTTACAATTGAGAGACTTTCTGTAAGTAAGAATTCCATTGTACCAGCACCGGTTACATATGGCAATAAAGTTCAAGTCAAGTCAAATGCGAGGAATTTCAGAAAAATCTGGAAAAGCAACGCTTGCAGTAAATTACAAATTTAAAGCGTATAGTCATCATGAACAGAACAATGCAATGCTCTGGAAAATATGATCTGAAGCTGCAATTACTCTTTTATCTCGGGCAGTTCATTCCGATACGATGTTTCCGCAGAATAAATGAAATGCTGAACTCCAAACATGTTCTTGCCATTATTATTACTCCTGCTACTGTAGTTTTAAGCTTTAATCAGTGGGTATGTAATGTTGTAAAGGGGCTGGACTACTTTGTCCCGTCAAAATTCCATGATGTGAATTTATGCTTTTTTAATATAAGCATTAACAATACAATGCATGCTCAAAAACCGTTACTTATTAGCTTAAGAAGCGGCAGTGTTTTGACAAAGTGCGGTATTCAAACAGTAAATGCTGAAGTGTTTAATACTTGATTGAGAGCAGATCTCCCTCGATTTAGACAAACTTTTGTTCGGCCGATGATTTCAGATCAAAATCTGAATCAAGTGGAAAGAAAGCTGAATTACGCTGGGTACTGGGTATCACTGTTACACCATCAGGTCATGCTAGGAGGATTTGGGGGATCAAACTGACACAGAGGGACCCAATGTGGGGACTGAACCCACAGTTCTGAGATTAAGAGATTCATGCTCTATCAACTGCACCTATAACTCTTGTGCTACAGCAGTAATGTTTCTGGGTGTGGATGAACATGACATAATAGGCTGACAGCAGGAACACGTGGCCCACAGGCAGTGACAGTATCGCTATCACATTTGGCTGCAGTATATTGTGTTGAGAGCAGCAATAACTTTCCTGCAGAGATGGGAGTGCCTTTCATACAGCTCTTTCAATCGGACAGAGTAACAGGAACCGACCTAAAGTTTCGGCTGTGGATCCATCTCCGCATGGGGGAAAGAGACAGTAAAATAGCAATGAAGAAACAGAAAGAATTGTGCTCGCTGCAAAGTAGGAAAGAGGTGGTCAGATACATAAAACAGCTTGGTGATAATTTGCAGCGACAGTTTTATGTTATTTAGTACACGGATTTCTCTTCATGTTCCTTAAGATGTGTAATTTGTATGTTGGTTGTATGAGAACAGTTTCTTCTCAAGTCCTGTCAATTGACAGTGGAGAGCTAGCTGGTGCACATCTTCAAGAAGACTCTCTTTAAGGCAATTACAAGTTTCTCAAACAAATCTGTGTCATATTTTTAAAATAATTTAGCTAATGAGCAACGAGAGTATAAATTAATTCTCCCAATCTCCATACAAAGATAAAACTCCATGTGTGAGTCTAAGTTTCTTTGAGGCTACTGATGTACGTCATTATTGGACATTCCCAGTGATATTGACTAAGGAGTTCAACATGTGCAAAACATTCGTATCCCCTGCAAATATCGGCAAGGTCAGTGATATTCTCAACAATGCGTGACATTGCAATTCGTGCCATACTTTTTCCCGATGTATTCTGACATGCCAAGATCAGAGGGTCATATTTAAAAAACTGGTGCATTAAAATTGTTTGTACTTCAGGATTTTGATAGTCTGTTACATTGTCTTTCACACATCAGTGTCAGAACTGTGAGACATTTTCATAATCGGGGGGGAGGCCGTAGAAATAAGCAGAAAGTGCAATCACTTTTTCCCAGTGTAAGTCCGTGTTATGGTGAGTTTTTAAAATTGGTTTGCGATTTTCTGAAATATATTCCATACAAAAATATAGTTTGGACAGTCGCTATTTGGATATTCCCTTTCAGTGAAGATGTCTACAGTTTTCCAGCCGGATTAGTACTGATCGAAGAGAGCCATCTACAGGCGAAAGGCGACATAACATCACAGCAGCAGCATTTAAGGTGGAACGAAAAACACGCATAAGAAGCTGGCGAATAAGAAGCCAACTTCAGCCTCGTAGCAGACCCTGGGAGGCACGCTCAAAATAATCATCTTTCCCAGTACTCCAGAGTCTTATTTAGATCGCTTCACTGCAATTTTATTTGATTGATTGGAGATGTGAAGCCATCGAGCCTGAACTGCGCTTCACATTGAAATTGAAGCCATTTCTCATGTTCTCTCAGTGTCGAGGAAGCAATTGAGTGTAAAGGAGGCGACTTGAAAATGAAACGTGTAATCACCTTACAGAGGGTCTTCACGACGGGGTGCGTCAGCTAGTTCTCCATTATTGTCAATTTACTGGACTTCTGAAGAAACCTATCTACAACGAAAATACAAACTGCACAGTTCAAGGCACATGAAGAGAAATCAGTGTGCCGATTGACTCAAAAATGTCGCTACAAACAATCTACCAGGCTGATTTACTTGTCCGACCACCTCCCTCCGTCCCCCTTTGCTGTTAGCACAATTCTTTCAGTTTCTTTTCTTGTATTCTCCTTGCTATTTCAGTGTTCCCCATGTATAGATGGATCCACAACCGAAACCGTTTTCACCCTGTGTTTCTGCAGCGTCAGTCTGTATGAGGAGCACACTTTGCACAGCTCCAGTGGCGCAATCGGTCAGCGCGCGGTACTTATACAGCAGTGCACAGCGAAGTTATGCCGAGGTTGTGAGTTCGAGCCTCACCTGGAGCAGCGTCTTTAGCTACTGAAAGCAACTGTCAAGTTTAGATATTATTAGGTATCTGATGGAGATAAATTAACATCAAACGAAGAAGTAAAGGTTTACTTCGAGTCACAATCAAATAAGGCTCCACAGCTGAAACATTGTGTTTCCTTCTCTTTTCAGCATGGAATAAACCTTGACTTTTTCCTTTGAAGCCCATGCATTCTGACGCAGCTCCCTACTTAAATTACCATCAGCTGTGTACCTCCAGCTGACCTGTACACAAATATATGAGAGAGGTCTACTGAGACGAGAGGAGCACTGAAGACTTGAAAAAGCTCTCGAATTAGACTCTGTGTTTTTGTTGTTCCCCAGATTTGTTTTTAATGTTCTTTTTCTTTTGAAGTTGTTGCATTTGTTTGTTTTTTTTTGTAGTTGTTAGACTACTACAGGGATTTACCTAGGTTCCTGGAAGACTTCTTGTTTTGTGTTTGTTGTGTTTTCGGGTTAAAATTGTTTTTTTCTATTTATAGGACCCCACGCATTACTATGGGAGTAGATAACTTTAGTTCTTACATTGTACCTGAAATTACCACATAAACTACTACTCTGTTTCCCTTTTTTTAAAAGGCACAAGTGAAGTTTGTTTTTCCTTGCTGCTGATTGGTAGCTACAATGGGTCAATTGCAATAAACCCTTATACAATAAACTCCACTGAAATTTGTCAGCAGCTCTGTACTAAACCTGTTCTCAATTGCAACAAACCTAAAATAACAGCTGCTGCCCGTTAGATGTTACTGCATTAGGAGTCTAGCTTAAACCACCTCTTCATAGGTTTTAAGCTACTCAGTAGCGGACTAAGCAGAACAATCGATCACATTAGAACTGTCTTGAATGTAATGGAAATAATGTACTCATTAAGTAACAAGCTTATGCACCACTTGCTTGAAAATTATTATTATATTTAACTAAAACTGCTTTCCAGACACCACAAATATTCACAATGAATGTTATCATTACACGTATTTACTAATAAAAGTGTTATTTATTAATAATTATGTATATGTTCCATGTATATTTTTATTAGTAGCTGTATTACAAGTAATGCATATACAGTCTTTATTATAGTTAGTTTTCAGTTATCCTGGGGAGGGAAGAGAATGGAAATTAAGGAAATAAAAATTTAAAGGGCTTTTAAGTCTTCAATGTGTTCTGTCATAGCTGTGTGTTGTCACATCTGGGTGTTAGTTTAGTATATTTGTTGTATTATTTATTGTGATTTAACACTACACTTGTGTTTCTCAGGAGAAAGCAGTAAGATTTTGTTTTATTTGAGGGTACAGAAAATTGTATTGTACGCCCAAATGTAAAGTTACGTTAAGAAAACATTATTGTTACCTTTTGCAACGTTATTTATTTAAGACGGTTCTTCAGAATAGTGTCCCTTACGTATCTGTGACTGTGGTCCAACAATAACGGTGCTGAAATAGCCGGAATGTGTGGGAAGAAGATGGAGATGGAACAGGAGGCTTATTCAGTCGATAGAAAGGTTGTGTAGGACTGAACACACTACGGTTATGGTACTGGGTTTAAGAGCATTACGATCCTACAGTCTCCTGATCCGTAATCAGATGCGTTATCCAATGCGCCACTGGCCCTTGTACCGCATTCCTCAAGTGCACCACTGTGAGCTTGCGCCGCTACAATAATACATCGCCCCAGTCCAAATTTTCTCAATTAGGTGTACGTTTTCTATGTGTATTTAGTTAATAAGTCTTTCATTTTGTCTGTTTTAAAAATTGCATCTCTTTAAAACAGACAAACGAGTTTATGTGTTGTGCTGAGATTCACACATGAGGGCATTCAAACGAAAGAAATCACAGAAAAGATATCGCGCTTAAAAAGAAATCAGAGTGGAGACGCTGGTGATAGAAAACAGAGCTTCATACGATGCATGAGATGCTTTACCTCTGAACTAAACTTGGCTCTTTAATCGTGTTAGGAAGAGTGTATAGTCAACAGTGTACATTTTAAAAATCTAAGCAAGATAATGAGACACGAAGTGAATTTGGAACACGAGCCTCTCCTTCATTGTTTAATGAGCTTTTGATGAACATCTAAGTGAAAGACAAATTCACTATTTTCACTTTGTGATTAAAAAACACTTTTATCACACGTTAAGCACTCCTGATGGTGTCGAATAGTTCTCTTTTCTACCCTCATCATTTGAGGATCCCCAGCTAAAATATCTTTTTAAACTACAACAAAATTGCAATACTTTGAATACTATTTAAGTTTACATAGTCACATTCCCAGTGATATTGACTTAGGCGCTCAACTATTAACTTCTTGTAGTTTGACTTTAGCCAAAAGTTTGAAATCTCTGCAACTAACAGGATGCTTAAGGACATCCAAAGAAACCCCATCACATTTAGGGGAGACGGTGTTGAGGTCCGATTAATTTGAAATGCGTCTCTGGGGACTTTTTATTTACCAACGTTATGTTTAACTGATGGATATGCGGACTGACTGCGCCATAAAAACTAACGCACACATCACCTTTTTTCTACATTCACAGGTTTTTGGCTAAAGACAAAAAAATCGTTTTTGTTTCCTTGCCAGCTGGCAGTAATTCCTCTGCACTGACAAAACAGATGAGTATTTTATCTTTCGCAATTTGTATGGATTTTTTTAAAAACAAGTTGTTCCAAAAATTAAATGAACACTTCCATTAAATTTAATGTAGAAGGATGTTGCTTTCCATAATGATAAACTGTGTGGCAAGACAGGCACCACTGAGACTCAACCCCAAGATCTCCTGTTTACTAGGCAGGCACTCTAACCAACTAAGCCACAGCATTCTCACATCCTAGTGTTAATTCTGCATCAGCAGGTTCAGCTTGTCAGCACGCCTGTCTCCATTTGGTGGTTTGAGCTGACGTTGCCATGACGTTGCCATTAAATGCGACCGAGAATACTCCAACCGGCGCGCCGCTATGCCTGCAGTCGGAGAACTAAGCCATGGCACTGGCATCAGATATCCCTTTTACAGCCACTTGGACACATCTCAATTGCTCTGAGACACCTGCATTCAGTGTGCGCTGAGCCTGCTCGCTGAGCAAGTGACGAGAAATGGCTTATGTCCAAGGAGTTCAATATGCTTTTTATGTTCAATGGGGTGTCCACTACAGCTAACACTGAAGCGCAGCACAGGCTCTGTGGTTTGACATCTCACAAGGTAAATGTTGAAATTGTAGGTGGAAGAGGAAAATTACCCTTGAGTATGGGGAAAGAGGCAACTCATGTCCGGAGGGGGCTGAAGTGTGTATGGAGGTGGCCTAGTGGTTAAGGCAATCTCCTCTTAGTACATGATACTCTGCACAAGTAGGTTTGAACCCCATTCTCCTCGAGGAAGGGCTTTGACACATTTTGACCTTTTTAAACTTGGTGTGCTTTCGTTTTGTTTCTTCGCTCCTGTCCTACAGCAGTAATATTTCTATAGGTGTATGATCATGGTAGGCTGACAGCAGGAACACGTGGCCCACAAGCAGTGACAATATCAGAGGTGTCTGCAGTGTGTTGGTTTGTAAGCAACGATAAAATAACTTGACATGGAAGCAGGTGTGCCTGCATTAATACAGCTCCATCGAGAGGAAAAAGTAACACAAGAACCGACATAAATTCAACAGCACGTTTCTGCAGCTGAAAACGGAACATACTCCACGTGATGATTGAGCTCACAACCTCGGTATAACTCCACTATAAAAGCACCACAACCTGACCAATTGCGCTACTGGAGCAGCACAGCACAGTAGCACATTTTCCTCAGTGTACTCAAACAGTGCTTCTTCCCTAGCCTACCAGCTTCAAGACTTTTTTAAATTGATCAAAGATTCATTGGAAAAGGTTTGTTGATGGGTCAGGTGGGAATCACACCCAGATTCACTGCTTGCAAGGCAGCTATGTTCATCATTATACCCAGGACTGGCGCCAGGGGAATGATCTGTAGGGGGGAGGTCTGAAATCCTGAGGGGGGTAGTGATATTTCGGTTTAAATGGAGCCATTGCAACCATCCAAGTGAATTCTCGCAAGCATGCCACTGATTAGTATTTCATGTTAGAAGATAATGACAAGCAATCTGGTATTTAGTGATGAAGAACAGTTCCACGTTCATCAGAACTCACGTGATTATTTTTGCCTGGAGCATCAACCATATGTGTTCATTTTTGCAACAACATCAACGGTAACGAGGTTCTGAATCATTAAAAAATCATTGTAAAACCAACAGAAAGTAGAAACTTCTATAACTACAGTCCTAGTTATATAACGATTGTAAGTATAAGGGTAAACTACTGCAAGGCATTGGTCCACCTGAGCAAATAAGGTCATAATAATGTTGACACCCCAAAACATAGACACTATGTAACGTGCTGTTCCTGGACAGATAGCCCTCCTGCACATTAAACAGTCTGATGTAGTAACTGTGAATTCGGGGTTAGTGTAGTTATCTGACCATTGACAATTTATCCAAAACTGAGGGGGGTGGGACTGTTCAGTTGAGGGGGCGATTTTGGCATGCCAGTAACATTTTGACAAAACGTCCAAGAGTTACGAAAACACTTACTTTGTGTATAAAGTACATTGTGTACACACTGTAAGTTCAGAACGCGAGAAATACTGCTCAATATGGGATCCTGTCCAGGAATATCAGGGCTGTAAGGGGGTCAGATCTATAGATGTAGTAAACACATTAGTGGAGACAGTGTGTTTGCCCTCTGTGTGAGAGCCAGACAGGAAAAATAATCTGTGGTCTGGGAAGAAGAGACCCTCGTTGGAAGAGCGGTGCTTCTCACAGGAGAGAATGAAAAAAAATATTTTTCTCCTTGGGGGAATTAAAAGCACTTATGGGGAGTGGTGTGATGGTAGTGCATCTGATACCACATCAAAAGGTTGTGTGTTCAAATCATGTTGAGATCGGATGATGTATGTTCAGGTTCAGCTGGTGCCGAACCCAGGAATTAGACCATGCCGTTTGGTTTTATCTGTACACCACATAGATAATCTAAATGAAATAACAGAGCAGTACAGGACACGCATTCAGGAAATTACACAGCAAGTCATTTTGAACATGACAAGAGAAAAGGCACACTGCACATCCGTGAAACATCACGTCCGACTTTAGAGACAGTTACATCACAGAATGGAAGTTTCAGGCCCCTTTTTCATTACAGGTTCAAACTAACCTGAAAGTTACAGAGTTTTAGGTCACTTTTGTATTAAAATGTGTCTGAAGCCTATAAATATAATTTGCCCTTTTTTAAATTGTGGATGAAATCCAATCCCATGTACCAAGACCTTACAGTATATTCATGTTAATTAAAATGACTAATGCTATTGGACATTAGCTGGTGCTTTTTGTAACGATTTGCTATTTCATGCTGGAAAGAAGGAAACCCGACCAACGTTTGCTTTCAGGTGCGGTTCATTCACATAATGGACATCTATTTCTGAGTAGCCTGATTTAAAAACACACGAACCCGGTAGAAGTCGAACCTCCAATCTCATGATGCAAAATCAGACGCGTTATCCATGAAACCACTGGCCAATCATGTAACTGAATTGCACCATGGTGAGTTCAGCACTGCAACTAGTAATTACTAGTAATAGTAATAATCCCATCCTAAATTTCTAAGTGAGAAACGTGTTTTCTACATTTTTATCAGTTTTAAAATATCATCTCTTTAATACAGACAAAGGGTTTGTGTGTCACTTTGAAATTCTGATTGATTTAGAATTCAAAGAAAAAGATGTTTTCTTCAACAACGCAGTGCAATTATGACATCTTTCACTCTACTTCTCTCTTGTAGTAAAGCAGACCTTGCAGTGTGAGCATTTACTCTAGTAAATTAGGTCATGTATCATGTTAAATCACTTCTTCAAAACAAAACATTCCTGGTGCACGTTTTCTCCATGAAAAAAATACATTTTTCCCTTACATGATTTCTCTTTTTTTTTCCATCAGAGTACAGAAAGAAGAAAAAAGGGAAAAGCAGTGTCGCAAAAAAACTCCATCGCCCTTGGGAGATGTCAAGCTCATCGGATATGAAAAGTGCCCAATAAAAGCAATTTCTTTTCATTTATCTTAGCGTCAGGGCTGCTATTGTGTGTAGAGGAGGCAACTTGCTCAGCCAGCAGACTCACCGCTTACTGAATACAGGTATGTTTTGAGTGTCATGCTGATCGTCTTATAAATGCAAAAGAAACTTTTAAAGCTGATAAAGTTTTCCATTGTAATTTGCATGTAGCTACAACGTCCCTGGAAGAGAGATTTTATCAGTTGCACGTAATCAGTATTTTTTACTTTTTGTTTAGAACTGGAAATATATTTTTTTAAATTTTTCTAAAGAAGATCTCAAGAAGTATTGCCAGGACCTACCTTTAGCATTCAATAGCGATATTAATGGATCAGAAATGTAAGGTTAATTGGTGATCTGAGCCAAAATAGTCCTTACACGCCTCCTGGAACAGTGTTCGTATTCATAGCAAGTTATATTCTTTTTCAACCCCAAACGTTGCTATTGCATTAAGCTTTGTGTGACCATTAGAGGTTTCGGTAGCTTCTGGAGAGCGCACTTTTCCAAACTGAAACCTATAAGAACATTATTCAAGACGCACCATGTCCCAGAATCATTCATCGGGACTAGGATTAATATCAATGGAAAGTACTTCAAAATAAAAGATTTAACTGAAATATTAAAAGAGTAGGAAAGCATTTAAAGTAGAAAAAAATCAGTTCAGATGATATTTAATTTTTTGAGAAATGGGCACATACATCAGCTCAGTGAGCAGTGCGAGGTGCTCTTCTGGAGATGATGTTAAATTAGTTAAAATCATGTGATAGTTAAAAAAGCTTAATACTTAGTTAAACAGCCAGCACAAATGGTTGCGTTTGTGATTATGTCACTTCTCTACTACAGCAGCGTCGGTAAAAGACCCTCTGAAAGCAGTAAAGCTCTGCACAACTGAATTCGTTGCTATTTGGAGAAATCCACAAACTCGTGTTTTTCATGTGCTTTAAAAGACAGCCATACTCACCGACAAAATAAAGACACTGCTGCTGATTTTTTCCGAAGCACAGTTGACCTTTCTGAGCCAATTGATGAAGCTCACCCAATGAATACTATAGCAGAAGGTGGAGGAAAGTGCAACTTTGTAACTATCACAACCACAGGAACAACTGCAAGAAGTAGAATCAATTTCCCATCGAATGGTGGTGTTGTCTGAGGTACGCGATGTGAGCGTGTGCAGAGAATCCCACAATCTCTTCAAAACTTGGACAAAGTATTTCTGATGGAGCGCTGTGCGCAAAGATTGAATAAGCTTTGCTCCTGCCGATGATTCTGCGTGAAAAAGCACAGCATTCAAGTTTCACAGACAAATGCACCATGCCTACTGTAGCGGCGAGGCTTATTAATAAGAAAGAATTAAGTGTTCTGAGCCTTCCCAAATGAGGCCCCATTTCTCTGTTCATCTCTGTGGTGCAGCCACAGAGAAACTATTCATGCAGGCTGATTTAAGGTTCCTGATAAGGACAGCTCCCAAAGGGGATGCACTTAGCTAAGCCTGGCTATCATGATCAATGGTCATCCATTGGTGCCTATCTGTCTAGGGAGTGCCAGTTGGACATCTGGACTGCATTCCTAAGTGTCAGGAGTAAGTGACTCATATTTCACCTTGATCAACCAATCAGGGGCTGGTAGGGCCGAGTAACCCACGTGGGACTCTGATGCCCATGGAACTTTCAGCCAATCAACGAGCTGAAGTTCCTCCAGGTAAAAACAGGCAACACAGAGAGCCTGAGAGATTCAGTAAGATTCAGGGAGATTCAGTAAGATTCTGGAGAGGATTCTGTGGACTGTTCTAAAGGGAATTCAAAGGAGAATTCCAGGGCAGGACGGCCCAGGAGCAGAAGGCTCCCAAGGGCAGGACATTCTCGCAGCGTGCCTCCTGACCATCCTGAGACTCAGCTCGGACAACCACGGAACGGCCAGTGTGTCCGAGTGCCAGAACTTTCCTTTGTTCTAAGAGTCTAGAGTGGAGGTTGCCAGAGAGTAACCAGCAGCAGGCCTCGTGAACAGGTCGGAACTGTGGACAGCTGAATCACTATTCAGAACTAGCTCTTCATCAGGAACGAACCGGTCCTCTTCCTGACTTTCTGGGACCCACAGTCATCTTTTCTCCTGTGCACAAACTTTGCTAGTTAAAGCCAACAGTGAGCATCAGCAGTGCACCGTCACAAGCCGCACAGCACATCCTGGCACCGAGCCAGAGAGCGCGGATTGGACAGCAACAGCCTGCAACTGTTTGTTTGTGCCCGCAGGAGATCTGAATCCCCAGAAATTGGATGAGTATTCAACTTCACTGCATTACAGCTCGAGAATTCCATTGTTATCCAAACCAGTTGATATCAATTTAATTCCTAAGAGTTATGTACTTGTTTTGAGTATCTAATGTAGAAGTTGTAACCAAGTTCACTTTACGAAACGGTCTTAATGAATGATATACTGAACGTATGTCCTCTTGATATGTGTAACACTTTGTAACTGATTGAATATATATCTTTTGTATTCTGATAACCCTCTCGATAAGATCTGTTAGGTTTACATGCATATTCTATGTATTAATAAATGTATCCTCGTGTATTAGCACCTGTGTGTGCGTTGTTTGAGTTATGTCGCATGGTTGGACTCTAAAGCCATCAAAAGAATCAACTTTGTGAATTACTGCTACAATAAATAATTGTCTCAGTAAATGCCCAAACCCTACAGAACTGGTGCCTTCAGAGAGCCACTACAGTTACATATTTGGCGTCCCTGAACGGCCGGTTTTTCTTACACTACAGAACCAATTTTAAAAACAATTGCGGCACACTACGATTCACACTGACTCAAAAGTGATCACGGCAGATGTTGTTCCCTGCATAATGCTGAAGGGACCAAAGAGCATTGCTGTTGGGAACACAAAATGAGGCTTTTTTATGCCTTGATGTTAAGCTGACAAAGACTATCTTGAAACACCTAGTTCAGTCTCTCGACAGACTGCCAAGCAAAGCTTTTACCCATTGACGTCGCAATAGAAGGAAGGTCTTAACCCACCAACACTTAGCAGTGGCAAGATTCAAACCTAACCCAGCGAAGAAAATGGAGCACAAACCCAGCACTTAGACCACCCAGCCACACTCCTTACACCTTACTCTCTTGAGAACGTCGGGTGGGTTCAGCTCTTGTTGTGCGACGCGTGGAAATGACTGCATCTTCATTTTCCGAGATGTTTCCTATCACATCTTTGTCAGCTCTGAATAAAGTGCTTCTTTGGAGCAGGCTTCAGACCTTTTATTTTATTTATAAAGGAGGGCCATTCAGAAACATGTAATTCCTGTTTTAGAAATGCTTTGGGCGGTGTGTTTTATATAATGCACAAACAGTATTCTGATTGTATACTGTAGTCCTGTGTAGCAATCATACTGGACGTGACTGGGATTCTGAAATGTTTCTTGAAAAGGTATTCAGGGCTGCTTGAATCTATAATAAAAAAGTGACCCGAAACTTCCAACCTTCCAATCACTGATGTCGCTCTCCCTAAACCTGTACGGGATGTTTTGCTGATGTGCAGTGTGCCTTTACTCCTGTATTAAAAACGACCTCTGTTGGTGGGCGGAGTTGAAGGAGAACTTACTGCACAGAAAAAGTACGTAACGATAAAATATTTCTGCGCGTGAAACACATCAATCGTTCAGCATTTCTAAAATGTTTAATTGAATTGACAAAGAAATCCTCTCCTTAAACTTCGAAAAGGATTATCTGTTGACCCAGCAGGCGTAACACTGCAGTTGCCCGTTTCTCACAGGTGTTTGAAGTTGTGGATAACATTTAGCAGGTTTGGCACCATGGCTTAGCTGGTTAAGACGCCTCACTAAAAACCAGGAGACCCTGGGTGTGAATCCCAGCGGTATCTATTCGTAGACAACAGGCCACTCATTGTCAATATTTATGGAGCTTAATTTAAAGACAACGGGAGAAGCATGAGTTACAGCTTTCTGTAGCTGTTTTATATAGTGATGTATTGGTTGGCTCTGTGGCGCCATGGAGAGCGCATTGGACTTCTAGGCTTTGATAGAATGAAGTCATTCAAAGGTTGTGGGTTCGAGTCCCACCAGAGTCATGTATCATTTTGATTCAACCTTTCAAAATCCTCTAGGGATTAGTGTTGATCAAGTCAAATAAAGGACTTCTTAAGAGTCCACAGTTGAAAATGAACCAGCAGCCACAAGAAAGAAATTAGCACTGGACTGTGATCACATTACTCCTGTCCTGGACTCCTTGCACTGGCTTCCTGTCAACTTCAAAATCCTCATGCTCACCTATAAGGCTCTCCATGGCTTGACACCACAGTACCTGTCTGGGTCTTTTTGATGCCTGACACTGTGTGTTTCCTGGTTGTAACGGGTGTCATTCTGGACCTAAACAACAGAGAACACCGTTGAAATAGCTGAACTGCCTAGCGGACACTTTGTCGCCTTCTTCTGACCTGTATTTAATGTGATTCTCTGAAAACTTGGCACGTTATATCTGTGCTACCTTTATGGAGGGCACACTCATAAGAATCATAGATTCGATCACAAGCATCTAAAAATGAGCCTGAGAAAATGACATCACGCTATGAGGCTGAATGGCACAAATTCTCCTGTTACTTCTGCAGCAAATGTGTGTTTTTTGCTTCTTAACACTGAGATAGTTGGAGATATTTGGCAGCAGTGGGATTCCAACTCACACCCCCAAAGAGACTAGAGCTTTAATCTAGCTCTAAATTAAAAACTAGGTGACTTGTAATGGCTGGTAGGAGAGGAAAGGTATAAATGCTTCTTTTTTGGACAAAGTCTTTATCTTTTTTTTCACCAGTTGTTTTGATCAAATTATTGTAACGCAGTGCCATATTAAGGTATAATATGTACATGAACATCATGTCTGAGTCGATGATGGCAGCTGAGTATCGCTGGAGGACAGTTCATCATGAGTGGGTAAGCCTGCATAATGAGGGAGAAGAGATCGGCCTCTCTGATGCAGTGTCCAGTGACACTAACCTTCTGTCCTACTGTTCTCTGCTAATGTAGATGGTGAATGTTTATTTAGGTGAATGTAAGGTTTCATTCTTGTAAAATATTTCCGAGCACTTTTTTTGTTGCTGAAAATTAATCCTGAGCATTTGAATGAATTCCGATATTGTCACCTAATTCCATACATTGTTTCATCAAACTAGAACATTTAGAGGAGGTCAATTGCATTTATGAATTGCATAGTGATAGTATTTCTTTCCATTTAAATACTTCAGTCAAAAATGTAGAGAAGGTGCTCCTGTTTTCACCATTATAAGAACTGTGATGCACCAGTAATATTTACTCTCATAAAAGTATTGTAATTGTATTGTTCTGTTCTGTAACAATCTTGAGTGACACAAACCTTCTGTTTTACTGCACTACATTTCTCCAGAGGCCAGTTCAGCATACAAGGATCCTCAGTCAAACAAACACTGCAATCGCTTGATAAACGCTATTTCTCATCCTTTCTCTTAGTGTCGGTGCTACTATTGTATGCAAAGGAGGCGACTTGACAATGAAGAGAGTCTTCATGAAGGTGTGTGTCGGCAAGCTCTCCACTGGCAATTGACTGGGCTTGTGAAGAAATCAATCTCATTCAACAACCATACAAATTGCACAGCTTAAGGCACATGAAGCGAAATCTGTGAGCTGATTGACACAAAACAATGTCACTTCACATTATCTGCAAAGTTGTTTTGCTTGTCTGACCACCTCTTCCTACTTTACAGTGAGCACATATATTTCAGTTCCTTTCTCCCATGTGGAGATGTATCCACTGCCAAAACTGCTGTCTGATTATTTAAATTATCTGTAAAACTGTTACATGACTTAATCTAATTGTAAATTTATAAGACGGTCTGTGAGACATTTGTGAGAGTAGCTGAATCCCAGGGCTGGTATGGAATCACACACAGGCGGGTCTTCTGTGTGATCTGAGTCCCACTGCTCAGAGCTACAGACTGGTCAAATGGTCACTATTGTAGACACGACCATCGGACCATAGGCTACAAATAATCAATATACCGATCATAGTGTCACTACTGGTGTTTATTACATAAATACTGTATATAAATAATAAGATAATTCCACACTCATAAAACATTTATAAACATTTTGGGAGGCTGACATACAGTAAAGAAAGTAATACTGAAGGGTTTGGAAGTCCTGGAAAGCGTTAATAGATCCTTCTTGCTTTCGACCTGGAACAGAGCCCACAACTGCCAGATCAGTGACCCCTGAGCCCAGTTCACAGAGAGGAGAACCAGGAGCTCTTCTATGTCTCTAAGAGGGCAGGGAGGAAAGATAAAAGGGGGAAATGTGACATGAGTCCAGGCTGTTCTGTCTGATATTGTTCATGTAGCAGCACTGATTGTCTGAATATCTTCTGGTTCTGGATTGTGAGGATAGAGAGCATTACGGAGTTGAGATCCTGTCTGAGTGTGAGTCTGAGCTGTGAATCTGACTGAGAAGAGAATAATGATTTTTTATTCTGCCTGAGAATTTTCCTGAGAATTTTTTTCTTTTCCAAGTGGTGTTACATCCCCTTCAGATACTCTACACAGACTGCCAGAGAGAAGAGGATAGAGAGATGGACAGATAAGAGCACACACAGCAAGAGACACCGACGTCTTGATTTACTTTGAAGCAAGTGTTAATTTCTTTTCTGGAACAAGTTGTTTCTGAACTTCAAGAAATTCATACAACTTCTGAAAGATAAAATACAAATCTTGCTTCTCAGGACAGAAGAAATGCTTCCAAAAAATGCCAGTGATTTTTTCTCCTTTTAACGAAAAGTGGAGAAAAACAACAGCAGTGCAACTCCGTCGGCTTGATTTAGCTTAATACAAGTATTCACTTCCTTTTCTGTAGATTACAGCCTGCGAAAGATGAAATGAACTTCTTGGTTACTCTTGGTCAGTGCAGAAGAAATACTGCCAGCTGGCAGGAAAATGACAGTATTTTATTTTCTTTAACTACAAACATGTGAGTTGTGAAAAGCAACGGGAATGTGTCCCTGTGCAGCTGTTAAACAAAGGGCTGGTGGGTCAAACGTACTCAGGGACGTGCTTCAGATTGTGATGATGTAAACAAAATCTCCGCTAAAAATTGAAGGGATTTCTTCGCAAACCCTCTTGAATGTGGCAGGAAATCTTCGTGTTTTACTCGTGTGCAACTACAACAAGTAAACAATTAAGTACCTAAGTCAATGTCCAAGAAAACCATCTTCACGTGTGGAATTTTTCTTTAACTGGCTGTTGGGAGAATTCATTTATACACCCGTTGTATCCTTAGCAAAAATATTTTAAAATTAGAACACAGATTTCTTGGAGAACTTGACAATCCTTGACAATCATTATTAAATGAGCATTATACAAATGTGCGTTGATATTTTTAATATGTACCTTAATTGTAATATATATATACATAATTGCTTTGATATGGATGTTCATTTGAAGGAATTCAGGAAACTATGAAGGATCGCAGAACAACCAAAGATACATTTGGGCATCTGCTATTGGTAAAGATGAAAGAGTACCTTAAGTGTGAAGCTTTCATACACACGAGAGAAAAAAACAGTTTTAATGCACTTCATTAAACTGATGGTATGCTTATCAATCGTGCATAAAGTGTACATAGCAGAGGATGGTTTCGATCCATCGACCTCTGGGTTATGGGCCCAGCACGCTTCCGCTGCGCCACTCTGCTGACAGCTGTTATAATGTGATTCAACACAACTGCTCTATCTTTGCTTTCTAAAAGTGCGCCCGAGATGAAAAGTCTAAACGGTAAACGCAGACGTCACTTTGAGCACTTGGTCTTTTATAGCACAAATCATCACCCGCTGCTCTACATGGGCGTGTCTTCAATATCGTTGAGAACCAAACCTTCTGCTTTCCGAGGCAACTGATTCTTTCGTCGTTAATTCCCAAATCTTCAATGAGAATCAGTGAAACGAAAATCAAACACATGTACACACTCGCGTCCTAACCTGAAAGAAAAATCTACACCCACTTTATAATACTGAAAATGATTCAGGAAGTACAGCAAAGTTCTAAAACCAGCGAATGCATCTGCATACAGTACATAAAATGTCAATTTTTCAAAAGTAAAATCTTCAGCTTTGAAAGATTACCATCCATATATTTTCGTTTTTCTCTTTTTTTACATAACACGCTTTCGAGAAACAAACTGTCTTTTAATTAAGGTTTCATTAGAAAATGTGTATCTTGGTTTGCCAAGTTAAAATCGGCACATCCCAGTGGGCAAAAGATGTAGAATATACGACTATTGAACGCATACCAGACGTGTAACTGTGCTCCGTAACTGGTCTAGAATGAAATTGATTATATGTTTATTATACATAAATGGTTGTAGTTCTATTATACGGATAAATTTAGAAGACTACTATACATATATAGTTAAAGGTCTATTATACATCAAAGAAAGATTTTTATAGGTGTAGAAACTAGTAAATAAAGCCAATGATTTATTTTAGAAATTTATTCTTAAAATATACAACTATTCACACCTGAAAAATATGTAGTTCAAATTATACATTATATACAATATTGTAATCAACAAATGTCTAACCATCATAAAAAACACAACTAGTAAACTTCAGTTACAAATTCTAGTAACATGGCAATATATATATATAGTACTGACAAACACAAACTAATTACATGAACACGGTAATATTTAACTCAAAACCACATTTCGAAACTTCTTTATTTCCACGAAAATATTATTAATGTTGCACAAACGCTACTTTCTAATAAAGACAGAAAGAAACTATTTGTTTTGTGTCTCATGGTGATCCTCCTCTCGATACTAATGAAATGTTTAATATGATCCCTCGAGAAAAAAAAGGAGTCAATTTCCGCCTGGAATGATTGATGCCCCATCAAACATTTTGTAATATCCCTGGAAGTTTATACAGTAGAATCCTGGTTCGTGGCTTAAATTCAAGGTAAACAAGACTAAGGAAACGAGTTGGAAACTTGATGTCGAAGTGGGATTTAAATCACCCGGAACATTTCACTACATTGGGCAGTATGTGCTAGGGAGCATTGCTTGACATCCCTTCGATAGCTCAGTTGGTAGAGCGGAGGACTGTAGTGGAGTCAGTAGGGAATCCTTAGGTCGCTGGTTCGATTCCGGCTCGAAGGAAGGTGCTTTTTGTGTACTTTAATCAAAGAGTTAAAAAAGCGAATCTGTTTCATTCAGACATTTATCAAAAGTTCAATAAACGACGAAGTAGAGGTTCCTGTTCCGAATTCAGCCCACGTCTGATTGTCTTGTTTTGGCCAAGATCCGATCTTTGAATTAAGGGACTACTCTGTCTGCTTTGTAATTCAAAAATACATACAAATGTCAAGTTTTTTGTAGATATAAAGGTGTTCTCTGTTTTCAAAGGATAGGTACTTAATTGGCATAATGATTTGGTATTGGTTTTATATCGTTGTATTATGAAGTTTGTGCTTTCTGTGTTTTTATCGTATTGTGAACTTATTTTTTAAACAAATGCTTACAAAGGCAAACACGGCACACATCTGTTTATACCAGTGGTGAATTGTACATTTGTACAAGCTACTGTGCACTTCTGGGAGTATAACAGGTTCGATATAAAGTGGCAAAAATATAAAAGGGGAATATACCCCAGACTGCGTATAAGCTCTCGTTGTGACTATTGTTTTATTTTTAGATAAAAATGGCGTACTGTGCACGAAATGTTGCAGAAACACAATTTGATATTTTAATAATTATTATTTTAATAATTTGATCAAATTGAGACCCAGGATCCAAATCTTCAGTTCTGATTTTTTTAAGTGATATCTTTCCTTCCTGTCGTGGAAGTCACACGATGTGAGCAATTGTTTTTTTTTACGTTGCGATCCAAAGATCCTCAGGCGCACTGTAACCAAACCAGGATGGATTCTGCTCGGAGCCGGACTGAGCTCATTCTCACTCCCTGTGCTAAAAACAGAATTAGCTCTTCCCCGAACATCGTCTACAGCTGCTGGATGGTGCTCTGCGTCTTACTGCTCCGGCAATTACTTTGACGAAAGACAGATCACTTGTGCGCTTTTAACCTTCTCGCAGCTACAGCTATAGCCCTGAAAAAAGCATTAGCTTTATCAGTTTTTACATTAATCTATTTTGAATCAAAGTTTGATATTTTTTTATTTTTTATTGCATTTTACATTACAATTATAATAATAATAATAATCATTATTATTATTACGCACACTTATATAGCGCTGTTCTGGATACTCCACTCAATGCGCTTTACAGGTAATGGGGACTCCCCTCCACCACCACCATTCTCCTGAATGATCACAGAGAGTCAGGACCTCGGTTTTACGTCTCAGCCGAAGGACGGCACCTGTTTACAGTTTAGTGTCCCCTTCATTGTACTGGGATATTAGGACCCGCATGGACCGCAGGGTGTGCGTCAAGCGACAGAAACCAGACGTGTGTCGGGCTCGGCTGCGAGCAGGACAATGACATCACAGGGACAAAGTAGAGGAAATCAAAAGGGTTCTATAAAAGACCTGTGTAAGCTGTTGGTTTGCAGTCTGGACTCTAAATCCTCCTATCCGATTTTAAATCTCTCTAATACCTGAGCTGCGGCTTCTTCCGAGTATTTATTCGTATACTTATTATGTGTAAGTGTATAGATGAAACCTTTCATATATTGTTCAGTTTAAATCAAAATGCTTTACTAATACAAGAGAGAAATATAGTATGAAGGATGTGACAAATCTATGATTTCTTGGAACAAAACGGTTTTTATTTGCATTCGAAATGAAGCGGAATTTTAGCGGGACACACAAACCCTTTGTCCTTTTTAGAGTTTTTAGAGTGAACAGACATAAATGTAGAAAACGTGTTTTTTAGCACTACAATAGCAGGGTCAGTGGCATAATGAATAACGCGTCAGGCCTCGCGTCAGAAAATTATAAGTTGGACTGCCGTCTGGCTTGTTGCGTTTATACCACTTACGTTGTTTTATATAAATGAACTCCACCTGAAAGCTATAGAAAACACTTTGGGTAAGTTGTCTGCAGCCTCATGCGAATTTCGACAACTTACCCAAAACACTGTACTGTCTGGAGATCAGCTCCAGCTCTGAACTCAATTGCAATGAAAAACCATGCGTAACAAAACTGGAGAACAGCTGAACTTGTGTTCAGTTCGGTGATGAGGGATCAGAACTGTCCTTGTTGTAATTAGCACGAACTGCACAGGCTCTGAATCAGACCATGTCAATTAGTCTGATCAATGTAGGACACGTTAATGTAGAATTATTAAAAGGTTTATTAGTTAGTTCAGGTTTACCCACCTGAACTAATGTAGAATTATTACTTGGTCTGTCTCTTGTTTGTATATAAATGAATGTCTCTGACAACTTAATGTTAGTTTTACGATGTAGGTCAGGCGTTGACATATGCACGAGTATACTAAATGTCTCACTCCTGATTCAACTCATGTTCTATAGGAGATTGGCGATTCCTCCTGTTTCTCATACAACCATATCAGAACAGAAGCCCGTTTCACCCAGCTCTGATTCAAGATCGACTTGCATCTTTATCCCTTTTTTGTTCGTGATCATTATTTTCTTTAGTTATGATCAATATTGAACTTTTTCTAAATGAAATGACAATAATCAAACATGCAGGCAGATTTTTGAAAAGTATTCGGAATTGACAGGGTGCCCCTTTGGAACAATCGTCAGAAATTGTGAGAAAATGAAAGTTATGTAAGCTCTCACACAAAGCATTGAAGATTGGAATCTGAGTGTAAAAAAGTTACCCGTCTCCCAATGATAGGCAGGGATACACACCATGACTCGAATAGACTCAGCGAACTTTAACACCTATGATATTACGAGTGCTTTGCACGTGTCGAATTTCAAGAAGGAACTACTACAACAGTTGTGGACATAATTCAATACCACCGGCAAAGTCCAATGCCGGCAACATCTGAGAAAATAATGTTCGCTCATGGAATTTGGTCTTTGAATGGCTGGCGGGAAAATTCATTTATACTCCTGTTGCACCCTCAGCTGAAACATGTTAAAATAACAACGCAGATTTGTTGCAGAACCTGACAAGAATTATTGGGTTAGCACTGTATGTATTCTTGTATATTTACTTTAATTTTAATATAAATGTAAACATGCATGCTGTATAAGCTATTGTAATTTTAAAATATGTTAGCTGAGGATGCGAATTATACCTTGTGAAACACGCAAGGAACTGTAAAAAAGGCTGTTATTTGAATAAAATTGGCGATCACAAGAAAACCACAATTTATGTGGTATTATCATCAATATCCTTCAAAATCTACGTTCAAATGAAGGATTTGAAGAAACTATGAAAAAAGCAACAGTAATAGCAGAGGATTTTGATTTTTGCTCTTCAAGTCAGCAGATCACCGTAGAGTTGCACCCCTACAAACAGCACAAAGGATGAATCCCACTACCTTCATTATTGCTGTGTTTGTGCCAGTGAAAGTAGCGTTTGTGTTATTGAAAGCATCTCGGAAGATGAAGGTGCAGTCACTTCCACATGTCATGATATCATTAGATCTGACGACAAGAGCTGAAGCCCCCCCTAGTCCAAGCCAGCAATGTGAAGATGGGTATGGAGGAAGGTAGTGTGGCTGAGTGGTCTAAGGTACTGGATTTAGGCTCCAGTCTCTCTGGGGGCGTGGGTTTGAATCCCACTGCTGCCAAATATTAATGTTTTAAGACCTGCAATACAATCAGTAAAAGCGCTTTTTGTTAGGCTGCGGGAGGTGTTTAGAGATAGACTTTCTAAAAGACAGGCTTAACATCAAGGCAGAAAAAATATTTTGTTTTCTCAACAGAAATTCTCTTTGGCACGTTCAGCTTTATGTAGGGAACAACGTCTGCCGAGATCACTTTTGAGGCAGTGCACATGATAGTGTACCGGCAAGTACATTTAATATTGGCTGTGGTGGTGAGCTGCTTTTGTCTGTGAAACTTTTAATTCTTCACGCCGAATCGTTGGCAGGGGTAAAGCTTATTAAATCTTTGAACATAGCGCTCCATCAGAAATACTTTGTTCGTGATCAAAAGAGATCAGAGGATTAACTTCATGGATTCACATAGCATACCTTACAGGAAAGATTTAAAAGGGGAATTGATTGTGCTTCCTGATGTTGTTCCTGTCGTTTCTTTGGATACAAAGGTGAATGTTCTTTGACGTTCTGCTAGAGTATCCACTGGGTGGGCTTTATCAATCAGCTCGGAGAGGTCATCAGTGCTCTGTCTCTGGAAAATAATCAGCACTGTCGTTTTTCCCTGTGCTGTCTTTTAAAACATATAAGATCACGAGTTTACAGATTTCTCCAAATAACAACTATACATTTTAACCCAGCGGTTAGCATTCCTTCAATCCAATAGTTTTACTCCGGGTAAAAAGCAGCGAAATATATAGAGAGATTATATTCAAATATTTCAACGTTCTTATTGGATTACCTGTATGGAGATATCGCTCAGAATTCCTAATATGATTTTGAGTTCAGTTTTGCTTTACTACTTTCAGAGTCTTTTATTGACCTTGCTGAAGCAGAGAAGTGACATAATCACAAATGCGACTTACCTGTGCTGCTGTTTTTGGTTAATAATGATTATTGCAAGGAAAAAAAAACAGCTCCTTGCATTAAGAGCAAGAGCAACCAACACGCTCGCTTGTTGAGTTGGGTTTTTTTTCCGTGGTGCTCTTCCTCAGATGTAAAGTTATTTGGCGAGCAAGGACCTCTGAGAAGGAGCCTGAATCCATCAAGAACTCAGAAATTCTAATATCGCACTACTGTCTTGTGTACAGAGATCTGCTTCTTCCTTTTTGAGTGTTTTGGTGTTTAAGAGCACGCTTCCTACCTCGAATGTTAGTTTCAGGAGATGTGCTACCGGATAAATGATTATCTTGAAAAGGTTTGGGGATGCACTGGCCGGGATTAAAACCCGGCTCAATTATTTGGAAGTCACCTGTACTACCAACACACTTCTAAGAAGCACCCGCACATTTTCGCAATCCTCTCTCTCACCTACAAAGTTATGAAGACACAGACGACCAATGAAAACTAATTTGATTCACCCAAGGCTTCACTCTTCTGTTGTGATGTTGTTTTAATTAGTGTTAGCTGTGATGAGGTATTGTTTCTGTCTCTTAAAGTTTAAGAGTCTGCTCCTTTCTTCCTGGTATAGAAAAAAACATGTTCCATCTTTGTTTACAAACACCACTGTAAATTATTTGTCCATCTCTAAAGCCTGTGTGTATTGACAAGGCAATTCAAAAGCACATATTAAATAAGAACACGATCCTTCTTGTTACCATTCCCGTGGTTGGAGCGTTGTTTCGCCCTTTAACGTTCTTCTACAATATTTACAGACAGGGCTTTATCACTGGAGTTGTGTGCATCGGTCCATGAACATCAACTGTACTGCTGTTTTTCTATGCGTAATTTAATCGCAAGCACTTAAAAGATGCAAAAAGATGTCAAGGAAAACATAATTGAAAGACAGTCGAGTAAGGAGGTAGAAAAACGCTCTCCCCCATTGAAGAATCAACCACCGTCGCCCATGTGACTGGATATAAAAATAAATTATTCATTTCAATTATTCATGAAGGGTGGATTGTGGTCAGTGAACATATGCACATCTTTAAGTCAGTTCCACCATCTGTGCCATAGGGGATGTAGTTCAATGGTTTTCATGTATGAAGTTCCGAGTTCAATCCCTGGCATCACCAGATGTCTTACATTATTGTGCTCACATCGCAATCTTCTGTTGAGTGAGAACTCTTTGCTCGTGTTCATAGAGAGACAGGTTTACACAATTAAACTCAGTCACACACGAAGTGCTACAGTGTTGCTCTGCTGTTTTAAATGTACCTCCAAAGCATTTTGTTCTGTTAACTACCAAATGATTTGAACTAATTTTACATCATATTCAGGAAATCCAGAGAAGGTCATCAGACTTTTAGTGGCTGTTGAAGAAAACACCTGTTTAATCTCACCAGGGATTTCTTGAGAGATCATTCAGCAAGCGAGTTAACAGGGGTTAACGTAGAGAGTGGCGGAGGTGGGATGTCAGGGCTTGATGTCACTGCTTTATGCAAAGAATGGAGGGGTGGTCGTCAGGGCTATATGACTGTGCTTCACGCAGAGAGTGGTGGGGGTGTGATGTCAGGGCCATACGACAGTGCTTTACACAGAGAGTGGCGGAGGTGGGATGTCAGGGCCTGACAACACAGCTTAACGCAGAGAGTGGATGGGTGGGTGTCAGGGCCATATGACACTTCTTTACGTAGAGAATGGCGGGGGTGGGATGTCAGGGCTTGACGACACTGCTTTATTCAAAGAGTGGAGGGGTGGGGTGTCAGGGCTATATGACAGTGCTTTCCGCAGAGAATGGAGGAGGTGGGATGTCAGGGCCTGAAAACACAGCTTAACGCAGAGAGTGGAGGGGTGGTGTTGGGGCCATACGACACTTCTTTACACAGAGAGTGGTGGGGGTGGGATGTCAGGGCCATATGACACTGCTTTATACAGAGAGTGGCGGGGGTGGGATGTCAGGGCCTGAAGATACTGCTTTACGCAGAGAGTGGCGGAGGTGGGATGTCAGGGCCTGACAACACAGCTTAACGCAGAGAGTGGAGGGGTGGGCGTCAGGGCCATACGACACTTCTTTATGCAGAGAGTGGTGGGGGTGGGATGTCATGGTTATACGACAGTGCTTTCCATTGAGAGTGGTGGGGGTGGGATGTTATGGCCATAAGACACTGCTTTATGCAGAGAGTTGAGGGATTGATGTCAGGGCCATACGACAGTGCTCCACTCAGGCCTCTGCTTGAATTTGTACTCCTCCTCTCTCCCTACCTCTACCTCTATGATATTTGCACTTTCTGGAGAGGCGATTTTCTCCACTTCAGTAGCCCGATTGCGTGGAGAGGGCTGTAGAATGTGGCACCGCCTTTCCTGCTCCGTCCATGACAGGCGTGCTGGTCTCTGGAGAGAGAGCACGGTCCATCACGCACTCCAATAAAGGCACTGGAAGCAGCTGAAACGCATTGGCGAAGCTCAGCACTGGGCCGCTGGGCACATCTTACCACTGTTTCCGTAGTGTAGTGGTTATCATGTTCGCCTCGCATGCGAAAGGCCCTCGGTTCGAAACCGGGCGGAAACAGACTGGCTTCTTTTGTCGCATACAAATGGGTTGTACAACTTTTAACTAGCAAATGGAAGAGGGCTGAAGTAAGAGACAAGATGTAAATAGGGTTAACTTAAGTCAGTTCTGCCTGAAAATTAGACTTCTAAGCAACAGGGGTTTATGGCAGGAAAGGGGGTTAACTGATAAGGATTCCAGATGCGAGGGGGCATAATCTTAAACTGACCATTTGGCCAGGGTCTCTTAACTGGCCAAATACCACGACCCCCCCCCCCCTTACCATAACACCGAATGACGTCTGAAGCAGCAAGGAAGGACTATATAACCTAAAAGTTTGTACCGGCACATCGAACAATACTTCGGTTTTGTTGTTTCTTGTGGGAAACAAGACTTCGGCTTTATTGTTCCTTGTGTCCGTCATGGCAGTGAACAGGTCCTGGTTACAGGATCTCTAAAAAAGGAAATAAAGACTGAAATCAGATCCGACCCGCCATGCTGCCACGGTGACGGTGCACTGCCCAGTGAAAGTAGCAGCCTGTCCCTGGACTGTGGGAAACTGGAGCACCTGGAGGAAACCCCCACAGACAAGGGAGAGAACATGCAAACTCCACACAGACAGCACCCACACCCCAGGTCCAGAACTGTGAAGCATGCCCGACGATGCGGAAGGGCTTTTACAAATGAGTGTGTAACTCACACTGGTGCCCAGGATGGCCTGCTACCGGAACGCAACCTAATTTTCTTAATGCAGTTTGTTCGAAGCGGTTTGCAGGAGCTGGAGGTGAGGACTGAGCTGGGGTCCAGTGTGCGAGAGTGACTACTGATGTCGTGTGTGTGTGTGTGTGTGTGTGTGTGTCTGGATCATTGTGAGCGCCGTCAGGTTTGTGTATTTGTTTAAACAAGAGGACGTGTCTGTGCGGGTCTGAGTCTGTGTGAGGGTGCAGCTCTAACTGTGCGCGCGGGCGTGTCTATCTCTCTACACTGCATGAGGGGCTAAATCTGCCTCTGAGAAACTGACTTTTCAGAAGAAAAATCTATGAAAAGGCATGGCCTGGCCCTCTTCTCTTGCTCCCGACGTATAACACACTGGGGGATGAAGCTGGTGTCTTCAGCTGTAACCCTAGCTATTTATGCAAACAGCTCTTTTATGAAAAGCAGCTCTAGGCCTAGACAAGAGGAACAGATAAAACAAATCTTAGATTTATGGCTTATTCAAAGCAGACTGAGCGCTGCTATACTGTATGTAGGAGCCAGAGATGAAGAATGAGCTATTTAAGGAAATCAGGAGTGTGAGAGAGGGAGTGTGTGTTTTTCCTCCCAATAGAGAAGGCTTGTGGTTCTTTCTGCTTTTCTGCACAGGCTGCCAACGTAAGTACGTGTTGGGTTCTTGGTTTGAATGCTTGAGTTGTCAGGCTGGCGTTTTTTGTTCCTATTGGAGCCCATAATTGTGAACAAGGCGCTTGAGGACGTCTCTGTGCAGGTGTGCGTTTGTAATGACGTGTGTGCGCATCTCTGTAGCGGATGTTTCAGTAAAAAAACACATTTAAAACATTCAACCTTTTCATGTTCCTAATATTCTTTCATTCTTCACAATAATAACTAAGGTTGCTGCTGGAAGAGGTGTTAGTGGGGCCAGCAGGGGGAACTCTCACCCTGTGGTCCATGTGGGTCCTAATGCCCCAGTATAGTGACGGGGACACTGGAAAAACTGTAAACAGGTGCCGTCCTTCAGATGAGACGTAAAACCGAGGTCCTGACTCTCTGTGGTCATTAAAAATCCCGGGGTGTTTCTCGAAAAGAGTAGGGGTTTTACCCCAGTGTCCTGGCCAAATTTCCCATTGACCCTTACCAATCATGGCCTCCTAATAACCCCCATTTATGAATTGGCTTCATTACTCTGCTCTCCTCCCCACTCATAGCTGGTGTGTGGGGAGCGTTCTGGTGCACTATGGCTGCCGTCCCATCATCCAGGTGGATGCTGCACATTGGTGGTGGTGGAGGGGAGTCCCCATGTCCTGCAAAGCGCTTTGAGTGGAGTGTCCAGAAAAGCACTATATAAGT
The DNA here is from genome assembly GCF_059453375.1 of Lepisosteus platostomus. Lineage (NCBI taxonomy): Eukaryota > Metazoa > Chordata > Actinopteri > Semionotiformes > Lepisosteidae > Lepisosteus > Lepisosteus platostomus. The sequence goes on along the minus strand of NC_142615.1, from coordinate 62,432,318 downwards.
GTAAGCAATTATTATTCATTATAATGTAATAAGTCCATTATTTCTCACCCCTCCATTGCAAGGCATACACAACACAAACACCAGGAACAATTATCTCAGAAGTGAATTGCAAATGTATTGAGTTGTGATGCAACAGTAACTTGAACCTAACATGACTGTGGCGTGCATTTTTGAAATTGCATTTTCACAGCTGAAATACAAAATGAAGCTGATCGCAGTCCAAACTCAAGGTATTGTTGTAAAACTAAATATTCAACATGTTTCTACCTGTCCCTTTTCAGCTCACTCAGAAGTCCACAGCCTGCAGCCTGGTGCCTCTCTGTCTCCCCCCTCCACACTGCTGGTCCAGTGGAGGTGCTGTTTGATCCTGCACGATCTGTCCAGAATCGTATAGTCTTACTGAGCAACGCAGGGCTCCCTGGCCCCAGGTACGAACAGTGAGTGTCAGTGCAGAACAGCTCTCTGACACTCCGCTCCCTCACTCCAGCTGATCAGGGCAACTACACAGTGAGGGACCTTAATGGAAGCAGTATCAGCACTGTGATCGTCACTGTGGGTGGTGAGCAGGTCTACAGTAGGATCACTAGAGGGCTCTATATTCTTGACAGAGTGTGTTCTTATATCATCCTCTGTCCTGATTGTCTTTCAGCTCACAGAGACAATGTCACCCTGCAGCCTGAAGCCTCTCTGTCTGTCCCTCTGTTCACTGGAGAGCCAGTGGAGGTGCTGTTTGATCCTGCAGGAGGTGGAAACTGGACCTCAGTGTGTTCTGTCCAGAACAGCACAGCCAGCTGTGTCCCCCAGTACAGTTTTTTTTTTATTTTTGATGATTAGCCATATGTTGATTACAATATTGTACATAATGTATAATTTGAACTTGATATTTTTCAGGAGTGAATGATTGTATATTTTCAGAATAAATTTCGAAACCAAATTATTGTCCCTCGATCTCTGTCTCTCTCTCGTCCTGCTGTCTGTCTGTCCCTGCCTCTCTGTCTCTCTCTCTTTCAGCCCCGTCTGTCAGTCTGTCTGTCCTTCTCTCTCCTTCCTCTCTCTCTCTCCTTCCGCTCTCTCTCTCGGTTTGTTTGTCCCTCAATCTCAATCTTTCTCTTTGCCTGCTGTCTTTCTGTGCCTTCATCTTTGTGTCTCTCTCTCCTTCCTTTCTGTCTGTCTCTCTGTCTGTCCTGCGTTGTCCCAGCTGGGCCTGTCTCCCCGGCTCTCTGCCTTCAACTCTGTTCGCCGATGTCCCACCAGCCCGTCTCTCTGTCAGCCTGTCTCTTGACTTGCAGGAGGAAGAGGAGGTGGAGACAGCTCCTCCGGCAGGAGAGAGGAAGAAGGTCAGTGCTGGTCCCACCCTGCCTCCTGTCCTGTCTGTGGTGGAGTTTCGCCATCTTGTCTGTCTTGTCAGCCCTGTCTGTCAGTGTCTCTCTCCTCCTCCTCTCTGTGCTGTGGTGTCCAGTCAGTGTGTCTCTCTCCTCCTCCTCTCTGTCCTGTGGTGTCCAGGCAGTGTGTCTCTCTCCTCCTCCTCTTCTCTGTCCTATGGTGTACAGTGGGTCAGTATTAGTGGGCTACACCCAGGATCACTCACTGCGAGTGTGATCTCAGCAGAGTCTCTGTACTCTTGGGACACTTGACTCACCTGTCTCTCTCTTTCTCTCCCTGTGCTGTCCCTCTCCTGCCCCCTCTCTCCCTCCTCGGACTCCAGCTGGAGGAGGTCCAATCACCACCTCCTGTGAGACAGAAGAAAAAGAAGGTGGGTAATGCTCTGATCCTCTCTTTACTCCTGTCCAGTGTCCAGTCAGTGTGTGTGTATGAACCCCTCTCTCTCTCAGTGCAGTGTTCATGTACTGGAGTGTCCAGTCAGTGTGTGTGTATGAACCCCTCTCTCTCTCAGTCCAGTGTTCATGTCCTGGAGTGTCCAGTCCGACTCTTAACGTGACTCTCCTGTCTCTGCTTCAGAAGTGCTGGTGCGTCTTTTTAAAGTCCCTGAGCTGCATGTCGGTGGAGACAGATGATAAGGACGAGCCGATGGAGGCGGCGGACACCGTGTGTCAGGAGAGGAAGAGCGAGTGAGAGGAGGAGCAGGCTGCCGGGAAGGACAAGAAGAAGAAGAGGAGGTGCAGGTGAGCAGACAGGGGGACGCCGCCCGGTCGTGTCTGTGATTCAAGGAGGAGTCTCCTCTTGCTGTTTGATCTCATGGTGATGTCCGTGTCTGTGTCCCTCACACCTGCAATAACAATATTCTTTCCAGGTTCCTTTCCTGGTTCTGTGCCAGCTAAGATCGGAGTCGCCTTCCCCACCAAGGACTGGACTGGACTGGACTGGACTGGAGCTGAGGGACACCAGACTGGACTGGACTGGAGCCAAGGGACCCCAGACTGTGCTGGACCGAAGCTGAGGGACCCCAGACTGCACTGGACCGGAGCTGAGAGACACCAGACGACTGGACTGGAGCTGAGGGACCCCAGTCTGTGCTGGACCGAAGCTGAGGGACCCCAGTCTGTGCTGGGCCAAAGCTGAGGGACCCCAGTCTGTGCTGGACCGAAGCTGAGGGACTCCAGACTGTGCTGGACTGAAGCTGAGGGACCCCAGTCTGGACCGAAGCTGAGAGACCCCAGTCTGTGCTGGGCAGAAGCTGAGGGACACCAGTCTGGACTGAAGCTGAGGGACCCCAGTCTGTGCTGGACCGAAGCTGAGGGACCCCAGACTGTGCTGGACCGAAGCTGAGGGACCCCAGACTGTGCTGGACCGAAGCTGAGGGACCCCAGACTGGGCTGCACTGGAGCTGAGGGACACCAGACTGGACTGGATTGCACTGGAGCTGAGGGGCCCCATACTGGACTGGACCAGAGCTGAGGGGCCCCAGACTGGACTGGACCGGAGCTGAGGGACCCCAGACTGGACTGGACCAGAGCTGAGGGACCCCAGATCCCAGTCTGGACTGAAGCTGAGGGACCCCAGTCTGGACTGAAGCTGAGGGACCCCAGACCCCAGTCTGGACTGAAGCTGAGGGACCCCAGACTGGACTGTGGAAAACTTTCACATTATCTCCACCTGAGTCCTCAGATCGTCTGCACGACCTTGTATTATTAAGTATTATTTTAAGGTCCTGTGATGATCGTAAGATGGGGGGGGGGGGGGTGTCCCTTGACATTAATCTGTATTGTAATTTTTGTTCTTTTGTTAAGCATCATTAAAATGTTTTTTAAAAAAAGCTTTTGGTTTTTTCCCTCCCCCCCCGAAACGAACAAACAGAGTCTGTCTTTCTCTTTCATCCCGGAGAGTTTGTGGTTGATGGATTGAGGCCGAGAGCCCTCGTTGTCGGCGTGCCACCAGTTAGCGGGGCTAAAGCAGGGGGGGCATCGTGTCCAATACTCCTTGAAACGAGACAGATTTCAAGCCACCTCCGTCTGAAGAGAAGGAAGTTGACCACGAACTCCAGGGTGTCCTAGGAAGCTCTTTAGCCATCATTTGCCCAGCAGCCATCTCACCCTGCAGCTCCCAGCTAGCAGCCCCCTCCCCACTGGAGCCCAGCAGGTAGAAGCCTGGTCAGTACCTGGAGGGGAGACTCCTGGGAAAAACTGAGGTTGCTGCTGGGAGAGGTGTGAGTGGGGCCAGCAGGGGGCGCTTTCACCCTGCGGTCTGTGTGGGTCCTGATGCCCCAGTATAGTGACGGGGGACACTGGACTGTAAACAGGCGCCGTCCTTCGGATAAGACGTCAAACCGAGGTCCTGACTCTCTGTGCTCATTAACAATCCCAGGGTGTTTCTGGAGAGGAGTAGGGGTGTTACCCCAGTGTCCTGGCCTGATTCCCCCCCTGGTCTTGACCCATCATGGCCTCCTTATCACCCCCCCTCTCTGAACTGGCTCCATCCCTCTGCTCTCCTCCCCACTGAGAGCTGCTGTGTGCTGAGCGGACTGGAGCATCATCCACGTGGGGGCTGCACACTGGGGGGGCTGGAGGGGATCCCCCTGACCTGGGAAGAGCTCTGAGTGGAGAGTCCAGACGGATTAATTATTATTATTATTATTCGTGCTGCACTGGGCTTCAGTCCTGGTAGTGAGAGGGGGATCTGTGATCAGTACAGATACTTATGACTGTATAATAATACACGATAGAAATGGAAAACAGGGTAGCGCTGTAGTCTCTTCGAAACGTTTTGAACTGCCAGAAGAAGTTTTCACAACCCGGACTCGTGAAGGTACAGGTCTTCTCCCTTCGTCCGGAGTAAGGTGAGAGGTTATCCCCTCGGGGCGCAGTATCCCCGATGCACCCCCCCACCACCACCCAAAACGACACACACTTCTGTGACGATTGGGAGACCCCGGTTCGATCAGCCCCTGCGGTGTAGGAAACGACCCGCTGGAGAGAACACGCAGACTCCACACAGAAGGGTCACCTCGGCATTTATTCCAACAGCAAAACACCAGAGAGAAACGGGTCTCCGAAAGATGAGCGCACACCGGGAAAAACACTACGGGGTCATTACAAATGGGAATAGGAGTTCTTTTTTTCTTTTCCGGACGTCAGTTGTATCGTGTCCTGGTGATTTCTCCCGTTTCGAACGGAGTTCAATGTCACGTTTCTACTTTATTAGAGAGAGGCACTGAACTTTGGGGAACGTGACATCCACCCAGTATTACTAGTAGGTTGATAAATATAAATGTTCTTTTTCCCCCCGTATGATACCTCGCGAAATATAACGATGGCCAACTCCTTAAGTCGAAATTTAAACCCTTCTCACGCTACAAGACAGTCCGTCAACATCGCTGCGGCCCGAAGCGCGACCTTCGGTATGACGTTGGCGGAAGGGGGTAGGGTAAGTACGTCACAGCCGGGGGAAGCCCCTATCACGTGAGAGGGGTGCGGCGGGCGACGAGCCCCCGGGGGCGAAGAGAAGTTGATTTGCGTGGGGTGTGGAAACACTACACGACCGGGCAAGCGAGATGTTTTTTTTTTTGTTTTGTTTTTTCAGAACATCAGAACAACCGCAGAGATGACCATCGATCCACTCCGGACGTTTCCTTTTTTGTCCTTTTTGGCCTCCAAAATAAAAAAAAAAAACTGGGATCCATCGTGGCGTTGCCAAATTAAAACGTCAACCACTTTTCGGGCTTTCGTGCTGTCCATGATGAAACCGTCATGGTTGTGTAAGGATACCTTACGTCACAGACCGGCGGCGCTCGGACGTGAGGAGTGTCGTTACGTTTTTGAAACGGGCACGTCAGACAAGATCTCTGACAAGATCTCTGAAAAACCCAAACCTGTAAGATTCAATTTCAATTCAGTTTTTTTTATATAGCGCCTTTCACAACAAGAATGCCCCAAGGCCCCGAACAAAGGAGTTGTTCCACACCCCCGCCACCCTCTGTGTACAGTAGAGCCCCCTGTACTGACTGGAGGAGCTCACCCAGCTGTGTCTGGAGAGAAGCCGGGGTATCGGCTTCAACCACAGGGCTGGGCGGCTTGTTCCCCACCCCCACCCCCTTCTGTGTACAGAAGAGCCTCCTGTCCTGACTCCAGTAGGAAATGTCACCTGGAGGCAACACACCGGCTTCTTTTAACAGATCACCTCGGGAATCGGGAACAACGGAGCTGTGTGCGGACGTCTGTACGGAGGGGTTCAGCGCGGAAGGGCTCCGGGCTCGGGTCTGGACCCGGAGGGGGGGGAGACTGTCTGTGTGGAGTCTGCATGTTCTCCCTGTGTCCTTCGGGTCCAAAGACAGGCTTTTGGGCTAATTGGCTTCTGGGAAAACTGGCCCTGGTGTGTGTGTGTCCTGTGATGGAGTGCTGTCCTGTCCAGGGTGTGTGAGTGAGTGTGTGTTTGTCATGTGATGGACTGGTTCCTGTCCAGGTTGTGTGAGTGTGTGTGTCTGAGTGTCCTGTGAGGGACTGGTGTCCTATCCAGGTTGTGTGTGTGTGTCCTGTGAGGGACTGGTGTCCTGTCCAGGGTGTGTGAGTGTGTGTGTGTCCTGTGATGGACTGGTGTCCTATCTAGGGTGTGTGTATGTCCTGTGATGGACTGGTGTCCTGTCCAGGGTGTGTGAGTGAGTGTGTGTGTCTGTGTGTCCTGTGATGGACAGATGGTACCAAGCCTGGACACCCATGAGACACTGGCTTCCTCAGAAGACTCTCACGGAGGGCACACTGTCCCTAACCCGGGTCCAGAAGAAACTACCGTGATCTATAATTCCTGCGCCTCGGAAGGGTTTATGACGTCTATGTCCGGCGCCCGCGCCCGTGGACCGGCGGTTTGGCGTCGCGCTCCGCAGCTCGAGCTTCGGTGCGAGGCAGGGCGGGAGGGAGTCGATGTGGCCTCGGCGCCATCTTTGCTGGTGAGTCAATTGTGACCGTTGCGGTACAACAAACCATCAATCAAGCTTTTCCCACCCCGTCCAGTATTTCTGTCGCGGCCCACGTCCCTTACAATCGACAATCTATAAAAAAAACAGTAGCCCTTCGCAACATTACACGCCATTTTTTTTATTTTAAACGTCCGCTAGATACGCAGGTGGCTCGATACCTGTCTTATCCTCGCCGGCGTCTTTATACCGGCAAGTGAATTTTATTTGGGGTCCCTCAGAATTGTGACAGAAATGTCAGTGAACCACAATAAAAAACGAAACTTTTTTTTAAAGGCGGTGAATGGATTTTTTGAGTAACCGTGTAGCGACTAACGTAAGGAAAAAAAAGTTGTCTTTCCCTACGAAGACGTTTTGGTACAGGACTTTCTTTAAATATCAGTTGTGCATAGCGTTTTACAAAAAGTTGATGATGATCTTGGAGATAATTGCAAAGGAAAATTGAGATAACTACCAAAACATTACGTGTGAAACGACAGGACAGAACTTTGAACCCACAAAGAAACAAAGGTATGAAATATTGCCTCGTCATGGGGGGTTGATAATTGTAGTAAGTGTTCCTAATTTTCGTAAAGAAATGTATATTATGGGAGTCACACGTGAGATTTAGTGTATATACGTTTCATATTGTGCATATATACGGGGTTAAAAAGTGGAATGAGTATGATTATAAACTCGTGTGTCCTATAATCAGATAATTTTTGAACAAGCTTTGATTAGACAGGTGAAAAACAACATCAGATCCTTTTTTTTAATATATTCTCACGTCTGAATATCAGCTTCTCCCCTCTGGCCAACATTTCAGGGCTCCCAGGTGTAGATCCCAAATTGAAACAAATATTAATTTGTTACCCAGTTAAACAGTTAATAGAAGTGAGTGACCAGGGTAAATAAAGGTGGGTCAGTGTAAACTGTTTATTCTGGACCAGACTTCGTCATGTGTGATATGTCATGACTTCTTATATTAAGTTTTATCTTTATATTTAGTTCTACATGTGTAATAGATGCGATGTGTGTCCATAAAAAGGTTTCTCCAGGGGAAAATCAAGTTGGTTTTAAAACCGTGTTTCCTTTTTAGGGTACGTTTGCATTCCAAGTGTGGGGTTTTTGCCTTTTTATCATATTTTGGATGTGAATCCGTGGTATTTTTGCTGAGACAAGTTGCCTTTCTTATACGCGGAGGGATCTGCTCGTGAGATGTCCGCTTGGTCCATTTCTGAGCTCAGTATAAGGTGTAGAAAGCATGACTGTCATCATAACCCGCATCTCACCCAGGTGTGGAATAATGTTGTGACTATTGCTTCAGCAATAACATGCTGATTGCATGTTTCTAGATGGGTATAACAGAGATCTCAACTACTGAGGGGCCTTATTAATAAAGTCTCCACAGCCGAAGCGCTGTATCTCTTTTCAGCTGGCGATAAACCTTTCCTCGATCCTTTGCGGACTTGTAAAACTGTTCCTGATCAGAATAAAAAACGCTCACGCTAATACACAAGCACGCGTGTCTCGCCAAAGCTGACAAATAGACAGACGGACAAGCCGCACTGCACGTGTGAACAGGGGAATGAGCGAGCGAGCGGGGATAGGGCGCCTCCTGCGCTTAAAGGCTTACAGCACCTGGTATTCCCAGGCGGTCTCCCATCCAAGTACTAACCAGGCCCATCCCTGTTTAGCTTCCACGATCAGACGAGATCAGGCGTGCTCAAGGGGGTGTGGCCGTAAGCAAGAGCAAGGCTCGCTGGCACCCTTCTTATTGAGAGGACAGCTCCGTCACCTCTTTTACGACGCTGCTTTTTTTCCCTTGCGTTTTTCTCTTCTTCCCACGTTCTCTCTCTTCACTGCCTTCGTCCCCGCTCTATTTCACTGCAGCCTTTCACTCTTGCTTCCTTCCAATGAGGACGGAGCTGCGGGAGAAAGGGCGCTATAGAGGATCGCTGTGGAGAGCTGCTGCTGTGCTTTGACATCTGAGCTCTGTGGAAAACGATCTCAATACAATTCTGAAAAACGCGACTCTCCGAACGCCAGCCGAACAAGTCTCCACAGCCGAAGCGCTGTGTCTCTTTTCAGCTGGCGATAAACCTTTCCTCGATCCTTTGCGGACTTGTAAAACTGTTCCTGATCAGAATATAAAACGCTCACGCTAATTCACAAGCACCCGTGTCTCGCCAAAGCTGACAAATAAACAGACGGACAAGCCGCACTGCACGTGTGAACAGGGGAATGAGCGAGCGAGCGGGGATAGGGCGTCTCCTGCGCTTAAAAGCTTACAGCACCTGGTATTCCCAGGCGGTCTCCCATCCAAGTACTAACCAGGCCCATCCCTGTTTAGCTTCCGAGATCAGACGAGATCAGGTGTGCTCAAGGGGGTGTGGCCATAAGCGAGAGCAAGGCTCGCTGGCACCCTTCTTATTGAGAGGACAGCTCCGTCACCTCTTACGACGCTGCTTGTTTTCCCTTGCGTTTTTCTCTTCTTCCCACGTTCTCTCTCTTCACTGCCTTCGTCCCCGCTCTATTTCACTTCAGCCTTTCACTCTTCCTTCCTTCCAATGAGGACGGAGCTGCGGGAGAAAGGGCGCTATAGAGGATCGCTGTGGAGAGCTGCTGCTGTGCTTTGACATCTGAGCTCTGTGGAAAACGATCTCAATACAATTCTGAAAAACGCGACTCTCCGAACGCCAGCCGAACAAGTCTCCACAGCCGAAGCGCTGTGTCTCTTTTCAGCTGGCGATAAACCTTTCCTCGATCCTTTGCGGACTTGTAAAACTGTTCCTGATCAGAATAAAAAACGCTCACGCTAATACACAAGCACCCGTGTATCGCCAAAGCTGACAAATAAACAGACGGACAAGCCGCACTGCACGTGTGAACAGGGGAATGAGCGAGCGAGCGGGGATAGGGCGCCTCCTGCGCTTAAAAGCTTACAGCACCTGGTATTCCCAGGCGGTCTCCCATCCAAGTACTAACCAGGCCCATCCCTGTTTAGCTTCCGAGATCAGACGAGATCAGGCGTGCTCAAGGGGGTGTGGCCGTAAGCGAGAGCAAGGCTCGCTGGCACCCTTCTTATTGAGAGGACAGCTCCGTCACCTCTTTTACGACGCTGCTTTTTTTCCCTTGCGTTTTTCTCTTCTTCCCACGTTCTCTCTCTTCACTGCCTTCGTCCCCGCTCTATTTCACTTCAGCCTTTCACTCTTGCTTCCTTCCAATGAGGACGGAGCTGCGGGAGAAAGGGCGCTATAGAGGATCGCTGTGGAGAGCTGCTGCTGTGCTTTGACATCTGAGCTCTGTGGAAAACGATCTCAATACTATTCTGAAAAACGCGACTCCCCGAACGTCAGCCGAACAAGTCTCCACAGCCGAAGCGCTGTGTCTCTTTTCAGCTGGCGATAAACCTTTCCTCGATCCTTTGCGGACTTGTAAAACTGTTCCTGATCAGAATAAAAAACGCTCACGCTAATACACAAGCACCCGTGTCTCGCCAAAGCTGACAATTAAACAGACGGACAAGCCGCACTGCACGTGTGAACAGGGGAATGAGCGAGCGAGCGGGGATAGGGCGCCTCCTGCGCTTAAAAGCTTACAGCACCTGGTATTCCCAGGCGGTCTCCCATCCAAGTACTAACCAGGCCCATCCCTGTTTAGCTTCCGAGATCAGACGAGATCAGGCGTGCTCAAGGGGGTGTGGCCGTAAGCGAGAGCAAGGCTCGCTGGCACCCTTCTTATTGAGAGGACAGCTCCGTCACCTCTTTTACGACGCTGCTTTTTTTCCCTTGCGTTTTTCTCTTCTTCCCACGTTCTCTCTCTTCACTGCCTTCGTCCCCGCTCTATTTCACTTCAGCCTTTCACTCTTGCTTCCTTCCAATGAGGACGGAGCTGCGGGAGAAAGGGCGCTATAGAGGATCGCTGTGGAGAGCTGCTGCTGTACTTTGACATCTGAGCTCTGTGGAAAACGATCTCAATACAATTCTGAAAAACGCGACTCTCCGAACGCCAGCCGAACAAGTCTCCACAGCCGAAGCGCTGTGTCTCTTTTCAGCTGGCGATAAACCTTTCCTCGATCCTTTGCGGACTTGTAAAACTGTTCCTGATCAGAATAAAAAACGCTCACGCTAATACACAAGCACGCGTGTCTCGCCAAAGCTGACAAATAGACAGACGGACAAGCCGCACTGCACGTGTGAACAGGGGAATGAGCGAGCGAGTGGGGATAGGGCGCCTCCTGCGCTTAAAGGCTTACAGCACCTGGTATTCCCAGGCGGTCTCCCATCCAAGTACTAACCAGGCCCATCCCTGTTTAGCTTCCACGATCAGACGAGATCAGGCGTGCTCAAGGGGGTGTGGCCGTAAGCAAGAGCAAGGCTCGCTGGCACCCTTCTTAGTGAGAGGACAGCTCCGTCACCTCTTTTACGACGCTGCTTTTTTTCCCTTGCGTTTTTCTCTTCTTCCCACGTTCTCTCTCTTCACTGCCTTCGTCCCCGCTCTATTTCACTGCAGCCTTTCACTCTTGCTTCCTTCCAATGAGGACGGAGCTGCGGGAGAAAGGGCGCTATAGAGGATCGCTGTGGAGAGCTGCTGCTGTGCTTTGACATCTGAGCTCTGTGGAAAACGATCTCAATACAATTCTGAAAAACGCGACTCTCCGAACGCCAGCCGAACAAGTCTCCACAGCCGAAGCGCTGTGTCTCTTTTCAGCTGGCGATAAACCTTTCCTCGATCCTTTGCGGACTTGTAAAACTGTTCCTGATCAGAATATAAAACGCTCACGCTAATTCACAAGCACCCGTGTCTCGCCAAAGCTGACAAATAAACAGACGGACAAGCCGCACTGCACGTGTGAACAGGGGAATGAGCGAGCGAGTGGGGATAGGACGCCTCCTGCGCTTAAAAGCTTACAGCACCTGGTATTCCCAGGCGGTCTCCCATCCAAGTACTAACCAGGCCCATCCCTGTTTAGCTTCCGAGATCAGACGAGATCAGGCGTGCTCAAGGGTGTGTGGCCGTAAGCGAGAGCAAGGCTCACTGGCACCCTTCTTATTGAGAGGACAGCTCCGTCACCTCTTTTACGACGCTGCTTTTTTTTCCTTGCGTTTTTCTCTTCTTCCCACGTTCTCTCTCTTCACTGCCTTCGTCCCCGCTCTATTTCACTTCAGCCTTTCACTCTTGCTTCCTTCCAATGAGGATGGAGCAGCGGGAGAAAGGGCGCTATAGAGGATCGCTGTGGAGAGCTGCTGCTGTGCTTTGACATCTGAGCTCTGTGGAAAACGATCTCAATACAATTCTGAAAAACGCGACTCTCCGAACGCCAGCCGAACAAGTCTCCGCAGCCGAAGCGCTGTGTCTCTTTTCAGCTGGCGATAAACCTTTCCTCGATCCTTTGCGGACTTGTTAAACTGTTCCTGATCAGAATAAAAAATGCTCACGCTAATACACAAGCACCCGTGTCTCGCCAAAGCTGACAAATAAACAGACGGACAAGCCGCACTGCACGTGTGAACAGGGGAGTGAGCGAGCGAGCGGGGATAGGGCGCCTCCTGCGCTTAAAAGCTTTCTGAATTCTGAGTACGTACGGGATCCTCGGCCTTGCGCTTATAACAAAGTCCAAGTCCCTTTGCAGACAACAGCAGTTGTCACATGATTGTCTCTGAGGATGTGCGACAATGGCCAAGGAGAGCACCGATCTGAGCTTGCGCTCACTTTTTGACCAAGACACAGATGTGTGCTGATTGGTTGAGAGTTTGGCAGGCATTGGAGACCCATGTGGTATTACCACGCCCTGCCAGTCCCTGATTGGTTGATCAAGGTGAGATATGAGTCACTTACTCTTGACACTTAGGAATGCAGTCCAGATGTCCATTTGGCACTCCCTAGACAGATAGGCGCCAATGGATGACCATTGATCATGATAGCCAGGTTTAGCTAAGTGCATCCCCATCTGGGAGCTGTCCCTTATCAAAAGAAAACATCTTAAATCAGCCTGCATGAATACTTTCTCTGTGGCTGCACCACAGAGATGGAAGGTGAGATGGGGCCTCATTTAGGACAGAATACCACCGCCTAATTCTGTCTTATTAACAAGCATTGCCGCTACAACGGCAACTCTCCTGTCAAACTTCCTCCTGACGTGTTTGACAGGATCTGGGCCGTGGTGAACAGTGGGAAAGACGCCCTGTGGAGAGTGAGGAACATGGGGCTGTTCAAAGGCAATGAGGTCCCAGTCAAGGCAGCAGGTAGCCTGGCCCTGTTCATCACCCGAGAGAACTATTACCTCAGAGATCTGTGGAGAGAAGGGAGGGAGGAAGCAGAAAATCATCTGTGGGAAATAGAGAGCATAGGTCAATATCTCAAGAAACTGTGAAAAACATTATCATGTTTAAGTAAAGAATGTGATTTACACCAGAAAAAAAGAAATTGTTGCTATGTAACTGGTACCGTGTCAAAATGTAATGAGATGTGATCATATATACTGTTTTAAGTATGTATATTAATGTAAAGCTTTCTAATTTGTGATGTCCTGTATTTTTTTGTGAAAAGAAAATAAAGTTCTTAAAAAATCGGTTCACCCAGGGCGAGGCTCGGCCATTGCACTCCGGCTGTGCTGACCCCTGCGAATTCCCCAAATGTGGGAATCTCGACCGCATTATTTCTGGTAGTGGGGGACTGCGTTCGCGCTCTCCCCTGATGTGCTTGGTCCAATATCGGATACGGAAGAGTTACGACACCACGTGCTGCGTTAGGATCCCAGTTCGAAAGCCACTGCTGGTTCCCGGTTTCTTTTAGTTAGAGGTCCGGAGAAACATTTCAAGCTGGTTACACTACTCCTTCCGGACATTCATTCCCTTTTCAAAGTCAGTCGTTTTGCTGTAGTCTGCATTATTTAGGCTGATTATCGAGGTTAGCCTTTATTTGGTCATGGGGGCCTCGGTACTGTATGCTAATTCTCAAGACAGTTTCACCCGTTTTCTGATTGCTAGGTTCTGTACCAGTGCAGACATGTCAAACAGTGAATGGCTGTACCTCTATTGTATCCGTGCTCAATGAATGAAATCAGTAATAAATGAATATATGTATAGTTATACGATAAACAAGTGGTTTATCGACTCATCTTCATTTGCAGATTTAGAGGCAGCTTCGATATTCGTTTTACAAACGTTTTTTTTTTTTTTATATGGGTCACACACATGCCATAGCAACAAAACATCTCTAGAGATGAGGCTATAGATCACCTTTCCATCCTCCAGGTTTTCCTCCCAAAGCCTACGGCACCAACGGCGACCCCTGCTGGCCGAGAGAGCAAAAGCTTGCAGCGCCTGGTATTCCCAGGAAGTCTCCCATCCAAGTATTAACCAGGCCCAACCCTGCTTAGCTTGCAAGATCAGACGAGATTGGGCACATTCAGGGTGGTGTGGCCGCAAGCGCAAGCCATGGCGCCTAACTCGCTACTTGAAACTGTGTGTGGCTGGGGCTCTGTGCCCCCCGAGTTGGACTGAAGGATCGTTCGTGTGCAACTCTTTGGAAAGGAGCCTCTTTCCAAATTGCATTGCGTACCTGGATGTTGGCGAATGTGTTCCCTTGTGTTGGCTTGTCCTGCACTGGAGGAGAACAAACAAACTGCACGGAGGAGCACAAGGCAAGTCTTCACAAGACAAAAACCTCCAGTGCACAGCACTCTGAAAACATTTCTGGGCTGTCGCGTGTTTATTTCAGCACATAAAGCGCACCGGTCCAACACGTCGGCCGGGCGCGCGGTGCCTCCGCCCTCCTGTGGCCTTGCGGCGTCAGAGCAAGAGGCTCCTTCTCGCTGCCTTTCCGCTGTGTTGCAGAGCCCCGAGAGGGAACCTGGAGCGCACACTTTGTGGGGGGCGCTCTGCCCCCGGTCTCTTGCGCGAGTACTAAATCTCACGGCGCCAGCTAGCGGCCAGGAGACAAATACAATATCGCGGGACAGGGGGGCCTCGTCATTGATTGTTACATATGAGACGGGGATTAGGAGGAGACCCCGACTGATTGGTAAAGGGGAACACTAAAAGACCGACAAATGACTCGTTCCCACCGGAGCTGAATGTACCTGCATGTGCCGTGTCGTCTACTTCCCCCGCCCCGCTGTGTTTGCTGTATTGTCTTTGAAGCCGGCCCCCGAGACGAGACGGGCTGTTCCTGTGCCCCAATTAACACTTTACAGGTGCCATTCCCCGGCATTGTGGCCATTGTCGGTGGTCACACGCGATAAGATGAGGTGGAGAAGAGCGGGGCATGCCCAGCGCGAGACATTCAAGGAGGGGGCTGTGCGAGGTGAGGTGCGACACGCCGGAGCCCCGACGCTGCTAATGCGGAGCACTTGTTGAACTGGCATTGAAAGGACGTGTGCGCACGGAGCGAGCCTTCCCTGCGGCGGAGAGTGGAAACTTTCTCCCCGCGCTACAGGAGTTGTGTGCGCTGCAGCGGTGCCGAGAGAACAGCACAGAAGACAGCAGGCTCTGGAGAGCGGGTAAGAGATGGAGCCTTGTGGGCAGGCGAGCAGGCCCGTTTTTTGGAAATTGCTGAAAAGGCTCCGGTGTTTGTTCGGTGTGTGGCAGGCGCACGACGCGAGCTTGCGTAGCGATCTGCCGGTCTGCTGTTATGCAAATGAGGCCAAATTGCGTCCCGGGAAATGCTGCGAATGTGCATTGGTGACTGCAGATGTGTAGGAAACGGCACTCTCGTTTTCTCGTTTTGCCCACCCAAATTGAGCACGGATACAATAGAGGTACAGCCATTCACTGTTTGACATGTGTGCACTGGAGGTTTTTGTCTTGTGAAGACTTGCCTTGTGCTCCTCCGAGCAGTTTGTTTGTTCTCCTCCAGTGCGGGACAAGCCAACACAAGGGAGCACATTCGCCAACATCCAGGTACGCAATGCAATTTGGAAAGCAGCTCCTTTCCAAAGAGTTGCACACGAACGATACTTCAGTCAAGCTCGGGGGGCACGGAACCCCAGCCACACACAGCTTCAAGTAGCGAGTCAGGTGCTATTACTTTCGCCTGCGGCCACACCACCCTGAACGCGTCTGATCTCTGAAGCTAAGTAGGGTCAGGCCTGGTTAGTGCTTGCATGGGAGACTGCTTGGGAATACCAGGTGCTGCAAGCTTTTGCTCTCTCGGCCAGCAGGGGTCACCGTTGGTGCCTTAGGCTTTGGGAAGAAAACCTGGAGGATGGAAAGGTGATCTATAGCCTCATTTCTAGAGATGTTTTGTTGCTATGGCATGAGTGTGACCCATATAAAAAAAAACCCATTTGTAAAATGAATATCGAATCTGCCTCTAAATCTGCAAATGAAGATGAGTCGATAAACCACTTGTTTTTCGTATAACTATACATATATTCATTTATTGCTGATTTTATTAATTGAGCAGGGATACAATAGAGGTACAGCCATTCACTGTTTGACATGTCTGCACTGGTACAGAACCTAGCAATCAGAAAACGGGTGAAACTGTCTTGAGAATTAGCATACAGTACCGAGGCCCCCATGACCAAATAATGGCTAACCTCGATAATCAGCCTAAATAATGCAGACTACAGCAAAACGACTGACTTTGAAAAGGGAATGAATGTCCGGAAGGAGTAGTGCAACGAGCTTGAAATGCTTCTCCGGACCTCTAACTAAAAGAAACCGAGAACCAGCAGTGGAATCGACTCCCTTCGAACTGGGATCGTATCGCAGCTCATGGTGTCGTAACTCTTCCGTATCCGATATTGGACCAAGCACATCAGGGGAGAGCGCGAACGCAGTCCCCCACTACCAGAAATTATGCAGTCGAGATTCCCACATTTGGGGAATTCGCAGGGGTCAGCACAGCCGGAGTGCAATGGCCGAGCCTCGCCCTGGGTGAACCGATTTCGATTTTTATGAACTTTATTTTCTTTTCACAAAAAAAATACAGGACATCACAAATTAGAAAGCTTCACATTAATATACATACTTAAAACAGTATATATGATCACATCTCATTACATTTTGACACGGTACCAGTTAAATAGCAACAATTTCTTTTTTTCTGGTTCAAATCACATTCTTTACTTAAACATGATAATGTTTTTCACAGTTTCTTGAGATATTGACCTATGCTCTCTATTTCCCACAGATTTTCTGCTTCGTAGCTTCGTAGCAATATCTGGGACAGACTTCCCCCCTGAGGGTAGCGGCCTGTACATTATTTCCCTTCTGAGTCTTTCCTGCTTCCCACCCCATAGAAATTGAAACATCAATCTCCTCAGCGCCGCCGCAACACGGTGTTGGATTGGGAAGGTAGAAGCCAGAAAATTCAAGACAGGCAAGAGCTCGGCTTTGATGACCAGCACCTTCCCTGTCATGGTGAGGTCTCGGTCCTTCCATTGCATCAGTTTTTTGTTTAAGATTGGCAATTTGTTCTGCCAATTTACTGTTCCTATCTCTTCTCCAAAATACACCCCCAGGACCTTAATTCTCTTCTCTTGCAGCCTGAGATCATGTCCTTCTTTTGGCTCCCTCCAGTTCTGATAAAAAATCTCACTCTTAGATTTGTTAATTTTTGCAGAGGAAGCCAAAGAGAACTGATCACAACACTGCAGTGCTCTGCTAATTGAGGCATTGTCAGAGAGGAGGAGGGTGACGTCATCCATGTATAGAGACGTCTTTACCTCCGTTTCTTTCACAGCGCCGTGCACCTTTTCATTGCTCTCGCTTTCAGAGCCTCCGCACAGCACACGAAAAAAAATCAATATCAGGACGCGCATTGAAGTGAAAGCAGGAAACATGCACTGTGCAGATCCCTCCACATTAAGAGGTGAGTGGGTCTGTTTGATGCACAAAGAATGCTTTGAAAAGCGTCAAAAGCAAGTCATTCCAAGTTGGTCGTTTGTGTTTTCCATTCACATGCGAAATGCTGAAATGATCTCTCGGCTCCTCGGTTTTCATTTCTGCTCCATAAAGGAATCACAGCACGCGTCGGCTTCCAGCATGGTGGGTCGGGATATGATGCCGGGGGTCGGAGAGAGCGATGTCTTCCTCGTTAGTATAGTGGTGATTATCCCCACCTGTCACGCGGGAGACCGGGGTACATCAGGACGCGCATTGAAGTGAAAGCAGGAAGCGCTGCGACATGCACTGTGCACACTAAGAGGTGAGTGGGTCTGTTCAATCACAGCGCTAGGCGAATCCCCAAACAGTATGCATGGCGACAAAAGGAGCCAGTTTGTTTCTGCTTGGTTTTGAACCAGGGACCTGTCGCGTGTGAGGCAAACGTGATAACCACAACACTACGGAAACGGTGGGAAGCTGTGCCCAGTGGCCCAGTGTTGAGCTTCGCCAATGCGATTCAGCAGCTTCCAGTGCCTTTATTGGAGTGCGCTGATGGACCTTGCTCATTCTCCAGAGACCAGCACGCTTTTCATGGACAGAGCAGGAAAGGCGGTGCCACATTCTACAGCCCTCTCCACGCAATCGACAAAATCGGGCTACTGAAGTTGAGAAAATCTCCTCTCCAGAAAGTGCAAATATCATCTTTGAGAGTATAAATCCTCTTGCCGAAGGTCAGCACTGTCTACGAGAGTACCCCTCCCACCTCCTGCAGGTTTCTGAGCTGCAGCAATGATCAGTTCGTCTCACATGCGAGAAGTCTTCAGGTGGAAACAAGAGCCCCCTCTTCTCGCACATTTTGCACATGTTTGAGTGGTTTTAATGCGGCTCTTTCGTACATGGTGCTGATCTTTTGGAAAGCAGGAGCAGGTGACTCCTGTCACACGAGAGAGCACAGCCTTTTCCACCCCCAGCGTGTGTTTTGGTAACTTGCCATGATCGTATAGTGGTCAGTACTTTGCGTTGTGGTCACAACAACCTCGGTTCGAATCTGGGTCACGGCAGAATAGGGGCGTCTGCCTGTACTACTTGCACGAATGAAGGCAAAAAAAAAGCCAATCGATGTGAACGAACGGCACTTTACAGAGGAGCGCTGCCTGAGTGGATTGTTGATGAGGCCACTCTGACATCTTCTGTTTTCTTCAATGACTTACTCAGTGAAAATATTCCAGGCGATCTTGTCACTGTACTCCACGTAGATGATCTAAATGAATTCACAGTAGAGTACAGGACACACAGTGAGGAGCTCACGCAGTCAGTACTCTTGAATACGACAAGAGGAAAGGCACACTGCACATCTGTGGAACAGATTTAGCTTAATTGGCTTAGCTGGCTAAAGCACCTGTCTAGTAAACAGGAGATCCTGGGTCCGATTCCCAGCGGTGCCTTTCTTCATGTCTTACTGTACAGAGTTTATCGTTATAGGCAAATCCCATGCCTTTTAATTTACGTGAATGCAAGTGTTCGTTTCCTTTCTGCAACAACTTGTTTTTAAAGAAATCTATACAGCTTGCGAAAGATGAAAGACAAATGTTGAACCCATGCGCCCAAAGAACCTGGAGCCTTAAGCCAGCACCTTAGACTGCTCAGCCACACTACCCGCTGTGCCTTGTCTCTTTGTCTCATTACTTGCCTGGAGGAAGCCGGGTGGCTCTTGCTCTTTTCGTCCAACTTCGTGGCGTTATGACTGTGGAACCGACTGCACCTGCTTTTTCTGAGATGCTTCCCCTCTCATGGTGAGATCTCGACTTCTTTAACATAAAGTTTTTCTGTGGAGCAGGCTTCAGACCTCTGCGTACAGCACCCTTGATCTCATTTTTTTTACAGCAGCTGCATCCGGAAAATTGTGCTTTTTACTTTTTATTTGTACAACAAAAATACATACAATACAAACAAGAGCACATATAACGTATCAAGAAAATCGCCAGGGGTTCATGCTATAATACAATTACATTTTATGAAACACGATTGCACAAGGTAAATAAGAAAAGGTCCGCACACCCAGTGGGCAGTGATTCGTCGAATATACTATATATCACATTTCTTTGAAAAAATAAAACATTTCCCTGGGTCAGAGATTAAATAAAACTTCACTCGCACCAAACAAATTTATATTTCTAAATATCACAACATGATCGAATTTAAGTCATTTTAATAACAATGAATAGTCACCTATGCATTGCAATATAAACATTTATATTGATTTAAATCGCGTTTAAATCGCCTTTATTTAAAACCCATAAATAAAGCTGATAGTGTTTAGACTTTTAATTATTTAAAACTGTATTATAGCAGCACAATGCACAATGCAACGTAAATCGCTATCTTTGTCTTCTGCGTAATAATGTTCACCTCTCTGTCCAGCAAATTAACAATAGTAATAATAATGAACTTTATTGTATATGGCGCCTTTAAAGGTGGCTCCTCAAAGCGCTTTACAGGATAAAAACAATAACAACATTACTGTTAGGCTGGGCAAACGATTTTTTTTTTAAAGAAATACAAAATGAGATATAATGATGTGTTCCGGCTTAGACATTAACGAAGAGCATAACAAAGGTCATAAAGGTCATAAACTATATTAATTTTGGAACATCAACATATTATGTAAACTGTATGTTGCTGTTATTGGTATTTTAAAGAAAAAAATACTGTAAAATCCTGGGTTCGGTACAATGATTCAGGCATTCATGTGAAGGACAACAGAGCTTTCACTGGCTCAAAAAGACAAAAAGAATAACGGACACAGCGCGAGCCTGCATTCTCTCCTCAGCCGTCCACACCACACTTTTCCCTGGGTCAGATTTTAAATAAAACTTCACTTGCACCAAACAAATTACCACACACTGAACACTGAACATGTTAACCCAAATATGTCTCACAATACTTTTATGGTACATTACTTTGCTAAAATGTATTTAAAAATAAAAACGATTACAAACGCCAGCAGAGAGAGAGACAAACACACAGTTCTTCATTGTCAAAAAGTAATTGTTTTTTACTTTTTCAGCACCCAGACAAACGTAAACGCGTTATTAATGAAATGTTTTTATTCATTCTTAATCAAACTCACAAGTTGTCATCTGCTGTTGAAGCTCTGTGAGACTAGACTCACACATGGCTAGACTTGACTCGGCTCTGGCTTTCCCATCTATACCGATGCACTGCAAGTACAACCCCCCTCTCTGCGGGAGTGCTGGCTGTGACGAATTACACCTGTTTCACAGGTATTTTCAAAGTAGAAGGGGGCGAGATTTCCAGCAAAAGACACCTCCCCCCCTTCAAAACCCAGTAAGTACAGTACTTACTAGTTAAGAAAGCTAGGCTCCTCAATGAAATCGCTTTAACATGCTAATGCATTGGTGTATTGGAGTAAGTAAAAAGACAAGGGACATTCTTCCTCCCCCTACATTCTCAGAGTAGAATAGAATTTTCCTTTGACAAAACAAGGCTCGCCAGATAATGTGAATCGAAACCTGTTTTTCTAGCTTTTAAAGTCGTGCAATGTGTAAGCAGGAACACATCATTATTTCTTACATATGAAAAATACATAATATAGCTCCCAAACAAACACAAACGTGTTTTTAATAAAATGCTTTTGTTCACTCATAATCTGACAATTTCAGGAAGACTAAGGAAGGACTAAGGAAATTGTCATCTGTTGTTGAAGCTCTGTGAGCTCGGTGACTTTGAGACCACTTGTTTTCCCAGGTTGTTTGAATCGCCACAATTCAGATAGAGAAAAAAGAGCTGACTGACAAGATTTAACATGTGGCTGTCAATGTTGGATTAAAAAAAACACGTTGCCCGATGTTAGTTGCATTGATTGAAAAATAATTTTAGTTCGAGAGACTGGATAAGTAATTCAAGTGTTTTTTTTTAACTTCCTGAAAAACAAGTAATAAAACTAAATTCAATTTAAAGGTCTTTATTAACATGACAGATGGGTGCAATCAGTGTTGGGTATTTACTTTGTAATCTGTATTGCTTGGTGATGCCACTTTTAAAGGTGATATATAAAATCAAGGCTTTAACTTGCTTTAACTCTGCAAGTCTGAGTTCTTGTGTCCGTCCTATCTGAGACCGAAAGTATTACAATATGTATCTTTATAGCAGGTGGTGTACAGCTTTTTAGTATAGATTACACTTTTCTAAAATGTACTTAAAAAATAAAAACGATTACAATCTAATCTTTCCACGTTTGATCCCAAGATCCCAAGAAAAATAAATCTAAACGGGGAGAAAGCTATGCTGAAAGTTTATTAAGATACTTAGAAGACTACACAGCCCAATTTATGTTGCATTTGTCTGATTGTGAGGCGAAACAGCCCTACACAGCCCTGTCGCAGTACACAAATATAATCATATCGTTATTAATTTCTTTAGATACGCAATTCCATATTATATTAGCAGAAAAGCTTAAAACTGCCACTATTTCACATGTTAGTTAAAGACTTCGATGCTTAAAATGTTTAGGGAGAAATCGAATTTTCTTTAAAGTACTGATTCCTGGAATCTGACTGGCTGACAGCCTTCTGAAGTAGTTCCATAATATCTGGTATACGGAAAAGAAAGTGTTGAGAAAAAAAGCCTGGATTCTCATGTATCTGATACAAGTATCTTTTAATACAGTCTTTGATGTGCTCTTGAGGATCCTTGTGATATTTTGAGCCCTGGTTGAATGATAAGTGTTGCAGTTTAAATAATTTTCGTAGTTAGAAATTATGAAACGCTCTGTTAAAAGCAAGGGAGTTTTTATGTCCGTTGCAGTAAAAGAAAATGCCTGACAAAGTAGGGCTTGGACAGATTCCAAGTGCTTGTACAAATGTGCTTAAGAAATTATCCACGAAATGCTGTGGTGTTTGTCAAAGAAAAAACTAAAAGTATTTTCGTTTAAAATGACGGTTAGAAAGAATGTGGACCAGTATAATACTTTGAGTTTACAGCTTGTCCAAAGTCATTCATTATTAATACTATTAGTAATATCTTCGGTAAAGGCTTTGATGCATAAATATTTCTGATAAAGGTAGGTTGTGTACTTTTGTCCAACTTTTGTCCAAGCTCAAATGCTGTACATGAGAGGTTCCAGCATGACCTCAAATGACGCGATACACTGCGTGATACTGCATGATACTGCGTTTTAATGTGACACGCCCACCGGGGTATACCACGAAATACCCCACCCATTTTGAATGGCTGCATCTGTGTATACGTCGCTGCGACGTATTATCAACATCTAATTGCAACCGTAAAATCGACAACATTAATAAACGCATATATAACGTCGAAAACACATCTAACACAGTGCCTGAGGCTTTTTACTATATATATCGTGGGTGCTGCAACTAGGAGTATACAGCCATCTGCACAGTGTACGAAGTAAATCATTTATGTAGTAATTAATTAATTTACTATATGTATTACTGTATTTTCTATATTTATTACTATATGTACTATATTTATTTTACACGTGTAAATAAATTAATGTTTGGCCATTGACAAAGTACAACTATTTTTTTATTACAAGTTAAGTAAATCCTTTTGCCCAAAACTGAAGGGGCGACACTCCTCCCTCCCCCCGTGACACCAGGCCTGTCCCCATCCTATTCCATAATGTCATTATATATAATACCTTACAACAGTGACCGTTTCCTTACTAACTGCATGCGTTAAAATTGCACATCAGCTCATAGTAGGGGGCACATAGCTGCGATGTATTATCAATGTTAAATTTCAACCATAATATCGACAACATTAATAAACGCATACGTTGTGGTATATTTTCCGGTTATATACCACAATGCATTGCTAGTATTCGTTGGTCACCATTTTGGACACGTTTTTCAATCGTAGAAGAAATCCGCAAATATCTCAGCAATCCTCTTTTGACGAGTAAGTATAAATAATAATAATAATACTATCTGAATACATACAGATCTTACTTAATATTATTTTGATTAAAATAGTACGTTAATAAGCAAAAAATGGCACATAAAAATAGTGTGAAGGGGAAGATGACACAAAATCGTTTTGCCGTTTCTCTAATTATTCTTATTCTATGTTGTACTTTCAAACTTTGGGTACTCTTTAATTAGGACAGACTTTATTGCTCAACTGCTATGATGCAAGCCAAATTTTATACGTTTATTATAGCTTTGAGCTTAGTTAACCTTAATGGTTCATTTTTGAGATTATACTAAAGAAGATATTAATCATCATTTATTTGGGTAGTAATATTATATAATTTTCTCCTAGCTGCGGTGCTGAAGTCCCACCCTACCTTTAAAGAAATAAAGGAACACACAATGTGTTACTTGAAGAATGCATATGCAAGGCAGGGGGCCAGGAGATCTGGACACTGAAAATAATAGGTTTCTGGTTCTAACTGTTAGGACAATTAGACAGGGTTTGCAAATGGTGGACAAAAATCGTCTTAACTTTCATTGTAATATTTTTTTTCTTGGAAATATAGAAGTTGTACATTTTAAAATCTGTATTGTAATGTATAATAGGCCTCTACCCATATATGTATAATAGTCCTCTAAAATTATCCGTATAATAGACTTCTAACCATATACGTATAATAGACCTCTAAAATTATCCGTATAATAGACTTCTAACCATATACGTATAATAGTCCTCTAAAGTTATCCTGAACTCCAATCATATATGTATAATAGTGCTCTAAATTTATCCGTATAATAGAACTCCAACCATTTATGTATAATGAACACCTTATCATAGACGTATAACAATAGACATATATTAGAATTTCATTAAAGACGAATTGCGGACCACATTTAGACGTCTAAGGTATGCGTTTAATAGACGTATATTATACGTCTTTTGCCCACTGGGCCGTCGTCCATGTGACTGGATATAAAAATAACTGATTCATTTTTAACCGGTCTCTGGAAGCTTAGATGTGACTATTTTTCCTTCCTTATTTCTTCATTCCCATGAATTTACTCTGTATTAGAGGAAACGCGAAAGTGGGAAACTGCAGACATTCTTCGTGAGTGGTGGATTGTGGTCAGTGAGCATCTGCACATCTCTAAGTCAGTTCCACAAGCTGTTCTGTTGGGGATGTAGCTCAATGGTAGAGTGCATGCTTTGCATGTATGAGGTCCTGTGTTCAATCCCTGGCATCTCCAAGTGTTTCATATTACTGTGCTCACATCGCAATCTTCTGTTGTGTGAGAACTCCTTGTCTGTGTTTATAGAGAGCTAGGTTTACACAATTAAATTTAGACACACTCGAAGTGCTACAGTGTTCTCTCCTGTTTTAAATGTAACTCCAAAACATTGCGTTCTGTTCTTCACACTTGTCATGGCTTTTGCAGAAAACACCCTTTGAATTTCTTGAGAGATCATTCAGCGAGTGAGTCCTTCCTCTGGACTCCGCACTAAGCTGAAAGCTGCACAAACTCCTCATTGCATGTCCTGTACTCTTACAAGCGCTCTCGTGTAGATGTGGAGCACAGTTATAAGGACACTTTGAACTTTTTCCGTTTGAAACGGAAAATGCAAATGATCATGAAAAGTATTGATCGTATAAAATATCCATGGTACAACTCGAGAAAGAACTGAAGGACTACACAACAACTTTTGATGATTACAAGTTACTTTAAGAAATACAACCATCCGCACATGGGCTTGGATCCTGAACGCTTAAGTTGAAAGAGCAAAAGCGAAGGATGACCTGTAAACTCTCTTCATTGTCTTAAAGTTTATAAAATAAAATAATATCTTACTTTCTTAATAATTTCTTACTGTTTATAGACGATTTATTGAATTTTTGCAAAATCTCATTTACAAACTTTTTTCTGTTAAATTGTTATTCACATACTCGAATGTAGATAAACGTTATTGTCTTCCGGGTGTGTGCCCATTTCTCAAAAAAAATATTTGTTAGTCTGTTGGGAGGCTGCACAAGGTGTTTAGAGATAGAACATCTAAAAGACAGGCTTTCTAAGCTTAACATCAAGGCAGTTTTCTCAACAGAAATGCTCTTTGGCACTTTCAGCTTTACTTTGGGAACATTGCCGAGATCACTTTCTGAGCCAATGCACGTGATAGTGTGCCGGCAAGTACATTTAATATTGGCTGTGTTAGCGAGCTGCTTTTCCCTTTGAAACTTTTACTTCTTCATGCTGAATCATTGGCAGGGGTAAAGCTAATTAAATCTTTTCGCATAGCGCTCCATCAGAAAATACTTTCTCCTTTGTCAAAACGGGCACAGAAAGTTTTATAAGGGCAGCCTGTTTTGCACCGTCTAAATAACCGACAGTATGCGAATAAGCTTTTTAATAACAGTATTTACAATATAACCCATGTTCAAAAATGCTTTTAGCTTCTTTTAGTCTAAGAAACAGGGGTGTTTTAGCGGATTGTGGTCTTCAATTAGTAAACGCTGGAGTGTTTCCCCGCTTGTGAACAGATCTGGCTCCATTTAAACAGAATCCTGCTCAGCTCCTGCTTTCACTGCAACTTTTGAATTGAGCCCAAAGCGATAAGCAAGCTGAATTATCAAAGCTCATTAGGTACTAGAGATCATGGTATGTTATCAGGTAAATGCAGTCCCATGTATCCTCCGTAATTTCGAGTAAATACCAAAACACACCATCCACGACCCACAGCGGGAATAAGCAGGACTTGGTTGTTCAGAGCGTGAGGCAACTATCGCCAAGAGGGGGGTTTGATCCTCGCTCTCGCTACTATTTGAAATGCCAAAGACGCGTAATAGAGATTTTTGCAGATGTTTTTTTATGCTCCACTATACATTACAATAATGAAAACAAATCAATTAGAAATATGCAATACAACGTCGGTTCCCGAAAATAAAATCTGTTTTACACAGACATCATTGCTTTTGAGATAATCCAGATTGTGAAGACAACTGCGCCCTAGCTCTGGAAAATATTACTCAAAGGTTGGAAAGTACAACACGTTTGTACGTTTGACGTTTACAACATGTAACATGGCACTTCTCCAGCAAAGCAACTCAGGTTGGTGAACTACTGGTGTATTCAATACACCTCCATTCATCCATCACTTGTCAGGATGGTTGAGTGTTCTAAAGCACCATTCAAAGCGCTTTACAGGTAATGGGGACTCCCCTCCACCACCACCAAAGCACCATGATCAAAGACTTGTGTTTTTCTAGCTCTCATGGGTATTCTTGTCTCTAGATCGAGGTTTTGGTTCAAATCCCACTCCTACCAGCTACTCTTTTTCCCTGTTACATTTTCCCATCTTGATGTGCTTGCTGACAATGACAGGAGGAGGAAAATGGAGAAACTGCTTAGCAGACACATGATGGGCAGGAAGATTCATGAACTATTAGATGTGATTAGCAGAAAGTCAACTATAAATAGACTTTGTGCATTAAGAACTGTTTGTGTTGCCTGTAATCTAGGTAAGATTTTCGGTAAGGTATGCATTCAAATGTGAAAGACTATAATAATATAAAACCAGGAGAAGACTTATTAAAACATACTGTTTTCCTTGCGGTTTCTAATGTATTTTATTAAATGGGGGCTTTGTGAAATCAACTTTTAGCCTCTTGGAATGCAGTCACTCTCCCCGGTCTAAATACCATTATGTAAAATTAGGAAGCAGCAGTATTTTGATAAAGTGCGGTCTTCCTTTATCACAGTAACACAACAGTAAACAGTAAACGCTCAGGTGTTTATAATTACTCGGGAGCAGATCACCCTCAATTTAGAAAAAACCTTTGCTCGTCCCTTGCTTTCACAGCGATATCTGAATCGAGCCCCATAGCGTTAAGAAAGCTAAATTACACAAAGCTCATATGACATTGGGAGTCACTGTACCCTATCACGTCCTGCTTGCACTGTCCTACTAAAAGATTAGAGGGATCAGAAAGGACACAAACAACCCATGAATCGACGATTTTGAACTTAAGGGTCGCAAGCTCTACCGACTGCGCCTCTTGTTCCTCTATTACAACAGTAAAATTACTAGGGTTGATTCAACATAAAGTAAGCTGACCCCACTCCCAGCGACGGCACGGTGGCCAAGTGGTAAGGCGTCGGTCTCGTAAACCGAAGATCGCGGGTCCGAATCCCGTCTGTGCCTTTTTCATTCACCGCCACGTTCCTTTATCTAAGTCTACAAGTAACATGGAAACGTCTCCTCTTGTTACTCTTTCTGTGGAAGTGCACAGTTTCCTGTTAAAGCCAAAACGTATTGCGGAAATCTAATATATTGTAACGCTTACGGCCGACAGGCACTGTGTAAGAGCCGGCGTACCAGAGCAGGTGACGTCACCGCCCTTCCCTGTGATAGCAGGACTACAGCTACTGGGTTGTAGAGAGATATCTCTTTAGCTCACGGGTCTAGGTCGCTGCAGAGAGACGCGGAAGTCCCGGGTTCGAGCCCCAGACGGTGCAGGGGCCGACCAGATGCGGCAAGGGCGCCTGCCTGAGCCCCCGTAGCGTTACAATATGAAATTTGTTTAGAACTTGATTGTCTATTCAAAGAGAAAAACGAGAAAACCTCTTTATCAGAAGTGGGATTGGAACAAAATCCCCAGGGGAAACTGCGACCTGAACGCAACACCTTAGACCTCCAGCCAACTTGCCTCTGGCGTTTATATTGAATTATATGTTTTATTTCTTTTTACTCGTTGATAAGAAAAAAAGTGAAATCATGTAATTAGGGAAATTTCTTTTTTTTCATGTGGAAAACTAGCACAAGCAAATGTAAAGTTCAGAGCAGCACTCAATAAAAACGATCAGAAACCGAAAGCGCTACTTATGCGGATCAATACATTCCCATACCAGTTGTTCTGCAGAAGAAATAAGAAGAGCCAAACTCAAACTCAAAGGCATATTTCTAATTGGTTTATTTTCCTGATTGCAATGTATTGTGAAGCATAAAACCCAGCTGCATCAATCTCTATTACGCGTCATTTCTAAAGGTGTTTCAAATAGCAGCCAGTGCAGTATTAACGCTTTTGGAGCATGTATTACATTGTAAATAGTCTTGTTTAAATAAGTTTAAATTCGCACACTGTTATTTAGACAGCGCAAACCTGTCTGACCTCATACAACTTTCTGTGCCAGCTGAGTAGATCTTAAAGCAGCTGCAGCCAAAGTACCCGTAATGGCAACACAGTGCTTTCAGTTCGGCTTTTCTTATTTCTTCTGCAGAACCACCGGCATCGGAATATACTGATCCGCATAAGAAGCGCTTTCGGCTTCTGATGGTTTTTATTGAGCGCTGCTCTTAACTTTACATTTGCTCAGGCTAGTTTTCCCCATGAAAAAAATACATTTCCCAAATTACACGATTTCACTTTTTTTCCTATCAACAAGTAGAAATAAATAAAACATATAATGCAATATAAGAGCTACAGACAGGATGCCTGGTGGTCTAAGGCGTT
Source organism: Lepisosteus platostomus (assembly GCF_059453375.1). Classification (NCBI taxonomy): domain Eukaryota; kingdom Metazoa; phylum Chordata; class Actinopteri; order Semionotiformes; family Lepisosteidae; genus Lepisosteus; species Lepisosteus platostomus. The sequence continues at coordinate 62,403,670 of NC_142615.1, read as the reverse complement.
GCATTGAGGTCCCAGTTTCCCCTGGAGACGTTTGTTCAAATCCTACTTCCGAAAAAGAGCCTCTCTCGTTAGAGTAGAAACGACAGAATCTCTAAGTAGAAAACATTTCCACAACATCTCGCATTTCACGTGTTTAATGTTAATTGTCTTAGTGTTTTTTTCGGTGAATGATGGCTCTCTTTTCTTGCAGGGTGACGGCAAACTTCTTCAGAGACGGAGTCTCCCACGCACGGCTTTTCTTTATCAGGACCGAAGGTAACAGAGACAGACTTCAAATTCAAATGAATTACTTCTTGAGCATTTATGACCGGTAAAAAGCTGAGAGCAGAAGAAAACGTCATTGGAAATGAAGAAATGTCTGCTGACAGTAATCAGAGCTCGCGCTCAACTGCGGACAACCCCTCCTTGTTAGTACAGTGTTGAGTACCCCTGCTTGTCGCGCGGAAGACCGGGGTAAGTTTCGGTGACAGGGTGCTGGTTTAATTTTTTAACAACCTGACTTCAGTTAAAAACTGTGTACTATTTACTAAGTTTCAGACTAGTTATTGCGGTAGAATATGGAGATCATATCTAGCTCTGAGCTCAACTGCAACAAGAAGTCGTGCTTAACAAAGTCAGAGCCCAGCTGAACGTGTGCTCAGTGTAATGCCCAGGACTCAGGAGCATTGTTGTGGTTCTAATTAGCACGAACTGCAGGGGCTCTGAATCAGAGCCTTTCAATTTATCTGTTCAGTAAATTAAAATGCAAGACACCTTAAAATGGGATTATTACTTTGTCTCTGTCCCGTTTGTATATAATCAAATGTTTAAAAGATACCAGTAAGGACACACAACTACTAATGGGATACTTATTGGAAATAATCCCAAAACAAGCACGTCTGGCAGCTGGTAAACCCCTGTAATAATATTTGCAGTGACAAAACACTTTGAAGATTTGCAATCTGTTTAAATATGGATTTACTAAATTTCAGTTCTCCGGCATAACTGAACTCTCACTGTTGCATACTAAAGGCTTTACATGCATTAGCTGTGATAATGCTTCTAATAAACACAGAATGAAACTTAGTTTTGTTCCTCATGGTGATCCTCTTGTAGATCCAAATGAAATCTTTAATATGATCCCCCAAGAAAAAAAAGGAGTCCATTTCCGAATAATTGATACCCCATCAAACATTTTTTAATATCCCTGCAAGTTTATACAGAGAATCCTGGTTCACAGCTTAAATTCAAGTAAATAAAAAGGAAACGAGTTGGAAACGATGTCAATCTGGGATTTAAATCACCTGGAACATTTCACTACATTGGGCAGTATGGGCCAAAGAGCAATTACCAACATCCCTTTGATAGCTCAGTTGGTCGAGTGGAGGACTGTAGTGGGTAATAGCAGGGAATCCTTAGGTTGCTGGTTCAATTCCAGCTCAAAGGAAGGCGCCTTTTGTGTACTTTGTTTAATCAAAGAGTTAAAATAGTGAATCTGTTTCATTCAGACGTTGACCAAAAGCTCAATAAATGACGAAGCAGAGGCTCCTGTTCTGAATTCACCTCATGTCTGATTGGAAAATACCCCAGACAGCGTGTAAAGCTCTTGTTGTGGCTGTTGTTTTATTATTAGATTAAAATGACGTATTGTGCACTAAATGTTGCAGAAACACAATCTGATATTTTAATAACTTTTATTTTAATAATTTGATAATTTGAGCATCCTGACTGGTTGCATCACTGCCTGGTATGGGAAGTACTCCGCCCGGGATCGCAAGGTATTGCAGAGGGTGGTGAAGTCAGCGCAGCTTCTCACCAGCTGTGAGCTACCAAGCATCCAGGAGATCTGCTCAGCTAGATGTCTGAAGAAGGCCAGGTCCATTCTCAAGGACCCCAGTCATCCCAGTCACAAACTGTTTTCCCTCCTACCGTCCGGTTAACTGTACCAAAGCATTCGGTCCAAGTCCAACAGACTACGGAACAGCTTCTACCTCCAGGCAATAAGACTGCTAAATAGCCAACCTGTAGCTCCTATGCAAATCACCTGTAATGGCTACATGGACACACAATTCTCACTATATTCAGCATAACTGTATATATTGGACACATAACAGCTCTACTCATATTGAGTTTTATTCCATTTCAAAAATGTAACCTCAATTTTGTGATTTTTGTGTTCTTGTGAATTTTTGTGATTTTTGTGATTCTTGTAATTTTTTTGAGCTCGCAGAAAAATACATTTCATTGACAGCAACTACTGCTGAACACCATATTGTTGTGCATTTGATAAATACACTTTGATTTGATTTGATTTGATTACCCTTTTGCCCCTCGACCTTACACCTCGCTTTCTGTTTTGGATTGTACGTCTATCTCCGTATCTCCTGGTTTACGAACTACCTTTCGCCTTTTGACCACGATCTCGCCTGACGTTTCGGATTATACGCCTATTTCAGATATCTACCTGCTCCATCGTCTGCATAGGATCCGCATACCTTTTTCATTGGAGCTTCCTTTAAAAATCTTGTGGCTTCTTCCAAATAACGCAACAGTTTTTCTGTGCCTATTTGCTGTTTTGATTTGTGGAAAAGGTTGTCAATCAGTGAATGTTTGACCACTAGAAATTTAGAGTGGGTCTATAAAGCTGCTCAATAAATTGGGGCGATCTGAAACCAAACCAAAAGGAGCGCATCTTCCCAGATGCACTTCCTCAGAGCGCACCTAATCGCCCTTTTGCGTAAACAGAAGGGTTTATCCCCAAAAATTAAATGGCAAGCAGAGTGCCGAAAAAGCCAAAAGACGGCTGCTCAGGTACTTGAAGAAATATATTCGGGCAATTCATGGGAAGACTAAGATGTGCATCTTCTTTTTCTGAAGACGCCTTTGATGAAGGACTGGACCCACTGCTGGATTGTGAGTATTTTTGTTTTGTTTATACAATCCAGACCATTGCTATTATTAGTTATAAACTTCAATAACACCATTAGATCGAACGTTATCTGTATATATGGGAATGAGAAATGCTTATTGGTTATATGTTGTGAATATGAGTGGTCTTTTTGAGTCTTATTAGAAACAAAGAAATATTAGATTTGCAAATATTGTTTTCTGCAAAGAAAGTCTTTGCATGTTTTTGTTTTACTGCAAATATTGAAAGGTAATCCTTCTGAGTCTCATGGACAATGCAGACAAAACAAACGTTTGGCTATTATAGTTGTAGGGAAAACCGGTTCAGGGACGCCAAATATGTAATCATAGTGGCTCTCTGAAGGCACCAGTTCTGTAGGGTTTGGGCATTTACTGAGACAATTATTAATTGTAGCAGTAAATCACAAAGTTGATTCTTTTGATGGCTTTAGAATCCAACCATGCGACATAACTCAAACAACGCGCACACACAGGTACTAATACACGAGGATACATTTATTAATACATAGAATATGCATGTAAACCTAACAGATCTTATTGAGAGGGTTATCAGAATACAAAAGGTATATATTCAATCAGTTACAAAGAGTTACACATCAAGAGGACATACGTTCAGTATATCATTCATTAAGACCGTTTCGTAAATGAACTTGGTTACAACGTCTACATTAGATACTCAAACAAGTACATAACTCTTAGGAATTAAATTGATATCAACTGGTTTGGATAACAATTGAATTCTCGAGCTGTAATGCATTGAAGTTGAATACTCATCCAATCTTTGGGGATTCAGATCTCCTGCGGGCACAAAGAAACAGTTGCAGGCTGTTGCTGTCCAATCCGCGCTCTCTGGCTCCGTGCCAGGCTGTGCTGTGCGGCTTGCGACGGTGCGCTGCTGATGCTCATTGTTGGCTTTAACTAGCAAAGTTTTTGCACAGGAGAAAAGATGACTGTGGGTCCCAGCAAGTCAGGAAGAGGACCGGTTCGTTCCTGATGAAGAGCTAGTTCTGAATAGTGATTCAGCTTTCCACAGTTCCGACCTGTTCACGAGGCCTGCTGCAGGTTACTCTCTGGCAACCTCCACTCTAGACTCTTAGAACAAAGGAAAGTTCTGGCACTCGGACACACTGGCCGTTCCGTGGTTGTCCGGGCTGAGTCTCAGGATGGTCAGGAGGCGCGCTGCGAGAATGTCCTGCCCTTGGGAGCCTTCTGCTCCTGGGCCGTCCTGCCCTGGAATTCTCCTTTGAATTCCCTTTAGAACAGTCCACAGAATCCTCTCCAGAATCTTACTGAATCTTACTGACTCTCCCTGAATCTCTCAGGCTCTCTGTGTTGCCTGTTTTTACCTGGAGGAACTTCAGCTCATTGATTGGCTGAAAGTTCCATGGGCATCAGAGTCCCACGTGGGTTACTCGGCCCTACCAGTCCCTGATTGGTTGATCAAGGTGAGATATGAGTCACTTACTCCTGACACTTAGTAATGCAGTCCAGATGTCCAACTGGCACTCCCTAGACAGATAGGCGCCAATGGATGACCATTGATCATGATAGCCAGGCTTAGCTAAGTGCATCCCCCTTTGGGAGCTGTCCTTATCAAAAGAAAACATCTTGCATGAATGGTTTCGCTGTGGCTGCACCACAGAGATGAACAGAGAAATGGGGCCTCATTTGGGAAGCTCAGAAACACTTAATTCTGCCTTATTATTAAGCCTCGCCGCTACATAGTTTTGAGTACAAAGCTGTTATGTTTCCTTGTTGGCTGTTTACAAACCTCTGAAACTGCTGCTTTTTGCGTCTTACAGTCTTCATAAAGTCCTTGGACATGATTTTAAAACACTATTGTCTGTGTTTTTATATTTCTATTCATATTTATTAGTTTTTTTTAGAAGATCAGAGGGGGTCCTTGGTCACCTGGCACTAAAGTGTGAATTAACACCCTTCTGCAATTATAGCTAGGCAAAGCTTGCTCGTTCTCCAAAGCACTGGTCTGCAGCTCAATCATTACACATGTGGAGTGCTATCCTCTTGCCCTAACTTTGTCACCTAGCAACAAAGGCTGTTGGTCAGTAATAAAACCATGAAACTCATTCCTAGTTTCAGTACTTTTTTCTAACTTCCTTTTGTTTTTCAGTGAGGATATCAAAGAACCCTCCACCCCCTCAAGTGCTGAGATTCCTCGGCCAAAGAGAGGGTGGAAGATTCCCACTCCACTCCAGACCACAAGACCTGTTCAGGGCAGGAAGAGAAGAAGCCCCTCCACCAACGGAAGAGCCAGAGGACAGGTGGAAGATTGAAGCAGAGCAGGATGTGACATTGGAAAAGTTTAGGTTCAGTCCAGCATGGACACCAGGTGTCCAGCTGGACACTTCCAAAACATACTCTCCGTTAGATTTGTTCCAGCTGTTTTTTTAGCATGGAAGTTATGTGCATACTGTGCAATAACATGAACAAAAATGCAGACAACCAAAAGGGTTCAAAGTCAGAGTGACAGTCAGTGTCCATAGTGGACCTGTATAATTATAGGAATTTTTATTTTTATGGGGCTCCTCACATCTCATAATATGAGACCCTATTGGAGTCCTAGGGAGCCCTATGATGTTCCTTTCTGCTGGTCGATTATGACCAAATCAAAATTTGAGGCAATATCCTGGACACTTCACCTTCCGGATCCTAAGGAGGACAGGGAAAGTGATCTAAAAAGCGGGACCTCAGAATATGACCCCCTTTGCTGCCTTAGACGCCTGTTAGACTCCATCCTTACAGCATGTAAATAATTTTATCAGCCCTGATATAATCTGTCTGTCGATGAAAGGATGGTGGCCTCAAAGACAAGAATAGGCTTTAGGCAGTACATGAAGGGGAAGCCCACTAAGTGGGGCTTCAAGCTGTGCGTGTTTGCTGATGCCTCCACAGGTTACACCTGTGATTTCTCAATCTATACAGGAAAATCACCCTTTGCCACCGGAAAAGGGCTGAGCTATGAATTAGTTCTGAACCTCTTGAAAGTTTCATACCTGGGTACAGGTTATAATGTTTACATTGACAATTTCTACACCAGCTCTGCCCTTTTCCGGGACCTCTTCAAAATGAAATTTGGTGCCTGTGGCATGATATGAGAGAACCATGTGGGTTTCCCCTGCACAAAACAAAACATCCTAAAAAGGCTGAAAGGGGCTCCTTGCGCTGGATAAGGGCTGGAGAACTACTGTTCACCAAGTGGATGGACACACATGGGTGACCATGTGTAGTACCATCCACAAGGCATACAGTGGAGACAGTCCATCACAAGGTGAAAAAACTCGATGGGTCTTGGCAGGTTCAGGATGGTGTTGGGAATAGGAATGGCAAGGACTACAATCAGCACATGGGGGTGGATTTTTTGGATGCTCTTATAAAGGATTACAATTTGGCCCACAAAACTAGAACATGGTACAAAAAACTGTTCTTTCATTTCATTTATATTGTGGTGGTGAAAGACTCAATGTGAGGAGCAACAGGTAGTGGTTAAAGCCCAGGTTAAGGGGTGTTGGGGGTGAAAGCAGTGGATTGGGTCTGACTGAGCTCATTACTGACCTCACTGATGCAAACTCTATATGGGTTTGTGTACATGGGGTTGCCTTGGAGGCTACATGAGCTGAAGGAAAAGAACCCCTTTGTCATGTATCATGAAAACATCACCCACTGCATTTTAAAATAATTTGAACAAGAGCAATAGGGTACCGCTGGAGTTTATAGACTGACATAACTGCATGAGTAACTGGGAGAGGAGAGATGCAGTTCAGGAGGATTAGAGCTCTACAAGAACATATCCCCCACTCTCACAGCAGGGCCTGTTGTACCCAGTACAGTACTGCTGATCTAGAAGGCTGTTGATGAGCTTTTGAGCACCCAACTGAGAAACAGGTTCAGCCCTGGGAATAAGGGACAAAGAGGGAGATTCTTTATCCTGAAGTGGTAACTTGTTTTACAATAGCAGACAATATAAAGAAACACAAACCCCATCTTCTGGTTCTGCTGCTGCTCCACACAGGTTCCACTGGAAACAAGAGGGGCCAGGAGCTCATGAACAGTAATCAGGGTTGTTGCTACAGGGTGGAGCTGGAGAAAGTTAGATGCAAAGTGTTCAAATATAACGCATTCCACATGCACCCTTATTCCCACATGCTCGCATTCCACTCATTCTCACATATCCAGGTGCACACTCTTTCACAAATGCTCACGCCGTAAGTGATTAGCCTATCACTTTTCCCTGCCTTCACTATTTCAGTTCTCCTCTTCCCCCTGTTCCTCACTCACTGTGGTAGTCTCCCTGAGCTCCTGTAGTGCGCATACTTCTCCAACTCCTTTCTTTTTTGGATTATTACTGACATTTACCTGTTTCGTGGTTTTTCACTCTCGCCTCTTGTTTTTGGATTTGTTTGCCTTATTCTACTGCCCTCTACCGTGTTTTGGACTTATTGCTTGTTTATTTGATTAAGAATTTTTGCATTGCGTTTTTGGACTTTACTACTTTTTTTTACTCTTCCATTTCTGATACCAGACTTGTCAAGTACTGAAAGCTTGAACTTCAGAGGAGTGAAACACAGGGGAGAACCCACCTCTCAAGTCCCAAAGGCCTGCCACTATGTTTGCCCTGTGCAGAAGATAAAAAGCACAAGAAACAGAGAGCAGACCAGCTCCAGTGTGGTAAGCTCAGCACCTCAGTCTCAACTTCTAGTGGTCTCATGAATAAGATGCTGGCCTCGTACTGCTGTGTCTGACTGCCTGCTCATCTCTGAACCTGGCTATGTTGTACTCCTGTTTGAACAGGAGGTTACCTAGAGCTTTGAAACCTGTTCTCCCTCAGAAACTGTTCGCTGAGTGAGAGGAGAGGATAGACAGGCTAGATGGGCTAAACTTGCTTCTCTTACCTATCTGTTCAGCAGCTACCTGATCCAGCAATCTGCTGTGAGCTGGATTAGCTATTGGATATTATAATGAGACTCACACTGGCACTGACAGAGCAGTCTGCGACTCTCCAGACTGGACTGGTATCTTTAGAACATGTGGTCATACTGGTCATAATGTATTGACGGATTAATCAGAGATATGTATGTGATATAATTCAGGACTACGATGTCACAGGAAGACAAAGGAGAGAATGGAAGTACTGCAGGTTCCAGAAATGTTTGTCAGCTGGAATGAGTACAGAGATTGAGTACCAGAAACCGGGCACTCATTCTCACTACCACAGAACAGTCAGCTGGCTAACAGTGGACAGCAGGCGCTGACCTGGGAGTAATATCAGTGACCCTGCTTGCCTGAATGTTGTGTGAGGACAGACACTGCAGAGAGAGAGATTAATGAACAGGACTCTCTCCCACTCTTTCCTTTTCCAGGGCTCAAGGTGAAGGACAGCTGGGGGGGGGGTTCTTACAAGAATGTGCGTGCAGCTGAGACATCTGTGTCAAGGGCATCCCATGAACAATCTGACCCCTGAGACAACACCAGGCAGAGAGAGGAGCAGCTCAAACACTGCAGTGTATCTGATACACCATGAACAGGGGACAGTCTATGGAAAGTCACACAGGGTCCTGGCTCCGGGGTTGTGCTGGGTTGATAAGGGGTGCTGTAGGTCTGAAAACCTATTCAGTACCAGTATGGAGCAGCATACTGCAGCAGTGATGTTAATGATTAGCTCCCAGTAAGAACAGGGATGACTCCAGCCAGTGATGGTAATGTGAGGGTAGTTCATACTGGGACTGGGAGTGTGTGTCTCTCTACTATCTGATCATAAAGTTGGGCAGGTAAGACAAAGAAGTCATTTGGAGGAAGAGGTATCATTCAGTGGGAGAAGACAAAATATCTCCCAAGTGGAGGCACAGAAGTTGCAGTGGGGAGAAAGCCATTATTAACCTCTCTCACTCAGTGCAGTGTTAATGTACTGTAGTGTCCAGTCAGTCAGTGCGTGTATTCACTGTCTCACTGTGTTTTCTCATGAGACTGAGTGAGTGGGTGGGTGGAGCCTTGGAGTGTTTGAATCGTGTGGCAGTGTTTGTTCACTGGTTTGTGTTTTCTTTGTCATTTTTTGGGGGGGAGAAAAAGAAGGGTTTGGTAAAAAATTGGTTTATTTTCATTCCATAGGCAGCTCTGGGGGCTCTGATCCTCCAGACTTCTCATTTGAGAAGCTTGCGTGGCGCCATGGTGTTAAAATTTCCCCCGTGGAGTTCTGTCCACTGGAGAGGTGCATATGTACAGTTGGGGAGGTCGTGGGCTGCAAGATCAAGTCCGCTTCCTGCATGAGTGGAGGGATAGTTGTTTTCCTACAGTCAACTGATCTGGCAAACACCCCGGTGGAGAAGGGGGTTGTCTTGAACGGTACCTTCTCCCTGGTGCTGCCCTCTCCAACGTGCCTCTGTTTATATGGAACGAGCTGCTGGAGAGGAAGCTGTCCCGGTACAGATAGGTGGTCTCTCTGATGAGGAGGGTCCCTCTGGGCTGCAGGGCACCACAGCTAAAGCAAATCATGTCTTTCTGAAGACAAGTGTACGTGATCTTGGTGGAAAAAAACCCTGGAAGTGATCAATGTGGCGCTTAAATTTTGAATTGACAACTGTGATTATGTGGTATTCGCTACTTCGGAATCGATGAAGTGCTTCAGGTGCGGGAGCGAAGGGAACATGGTGAAGAACTGCCTGGAGATGGAGGATGAAACGAGCAGGTACCCTCAGTCCCAGGGTGCACTGGAGGTCAGGCAGGCAGAGGGGAGCGGAGCAGCGCAGGGAGGCAGCGGGGAGACAGCTCACAGGCGGTTTGCAGGAGAAGAGATTGCTGGAGGTGTCCCACACAGGAGAATAGGTAGGAGAGATTGGACTGCCACAGCTTAAATTCAAGGTAAACAAGACTAAGGAAACGAGTTGGAAACTTGATGTCGGAGTGGGATTTAAATCACCCATTTCACATTTTACTTCATTGGGCAGTATGTGCCAGAGAGCAATACCGTGGCATCTCTTCGATAGCTCAGTTGGTGGAGCGGAGGACTGTAGTGGAATCAGCAGGGAATCCTTAGGTCGCTGGTTTGATTCCGGCTCGAAGGAAGGTGCTTTTTGTGTAATTTAATCAAAGAGTTAAAAAAAGCTAATCTGTTTCATTCAGACATTGATCAAAAGCTCAATAAATGACGAAGCAAAGGCTCCTGTTCCGAATTCAGCCCACGTCTGATTGTCTTGTTTTGGCCAAGATCTGATCTTTGAATTAAGGGACTACACTGTCTGCTTTGTAATTCAAAAATACATACAAATGTCAAGTTTTTTGTAGATATAAAGGTGTTCTCTGTTTTCAAAGGATAGTTACTTAATTGGTATAATGATTTGGTATTGATTTGGTATCGTTGTATTATAAAGTTTGTGCTTTCTGTGTTTTTATCGTATTGTGAACTTATTTTTTAAACAAATGCTTACAAAGGCAAACACGGCACACATCTGTTTATAGCAGTGGTGAATTGTACATTTTTATTAAGTACAAGCTACTGTGCACTTCTGGGAGTATAACAGGTTTGATATAAAGTGGCAAAAATCTAAAAGGGGAAAATACCCCAGATTGCATGTAAAGCCCTCGTTGTGACTGTTTTAGATAAAAATGGCGTACTATGCACGAAATGTTGCAGAAACACAATCCGATATTTTGATAATTATTATTTTAACAATTTGATCAAATTGAGGCCAAGGATCCAAATCTTCAGTTCTGATTTTTTAAAGCGATATCTTTCCTTTCTGTCGTGGAAGTCACACGATGTGAGTAATTGTTTTTTTTTACGTTGCGATCCAAAGAGGCTCAGACGCACAGTCTAACAGTAACCAAACCAGAATGGATTCTGCTGGGAGCCGGGCTGAGCTCATTCTCACTCCCTGTGCTGAAAACAGAATTATTTCTTCCCCGAACATCGTCTACAGATCACTTGGGCGCTTTTAACCTTCTCGCAGCTACGGGCGAGACTGACGCTCACGATATGAAGGCACCCGGTGGTACACTTTCTCTAACTCTCACAATCGTAACAGACTTCGCTTTTTAAAAAAAAAGTAGATATAGCCCTGAGAAAAGCATTAGCTTTATCAGTTTTTACATTTATCTATTTTGAATCAAAGTTTGACTTTTTTATTGCATTTTACATTATAATAATAATCATCATCATCATGATGATTGCATACACTTATATAGCGCTGTTCTGGATACGCCACTCAATGCGCTTCACAGGTAACGGGGACTCCCCTCCACCGCCACCATTCTCCTGAATGATCACAGAGAGTCAGGACCTCGGTTTTACGTCTCAGCCGAAGGACGGCACCTGTTTACAGTTTAGTGTCCCCGTCATTGTACTGGGGTATCAGGATCCGCATGGACCGCAGGGTGTGCGCCCAGCGACAAAAAACTAGACGTGTGTCGGGCTCGGCTGCATCAGGACAATGACGTCACGGGGACAAAGTAGAGGAAATCAAAACGGTTCTATAAAAGACCTGTGTCAGCTGTTGGTTTGCAGTCTGGGCTCTAAATCCTCCGATCCAATTTTAAATCTCTCTAATACCTGAGATGCGGCTTCTTCTGAGAATTTATTCGCATACTTATTATGTGTAAGTGTATAGATGAAACCTTTCATATATTATTCAGTTTTAATCAAAATGCTTTACTAATACAAGAGAGAAGTATAGTATGAAGGATGTGACAAATTTAAGATTTCTTGGAACAAAACGGTTTTTATTTGCATTCGAAATGAAGCGGAATTTTAGCACGACACACAAACCCTTTGTCTTTTTTAGAGAGTGATTTTTAAACAGACAAAAATGTAGAAAACGTGTTTTTTTTAGCACTTCAATAGCAGGGTCAGTGGCGTAATGAATAACGCGTCGGGCCTCGCGTCAGAAGATTATAGGTTGGCCTGCCGTCTGGCTTGTTGCGTTTATACCACTTACATTCTTTTATATAAATGAACTGCACCTGAAAGCTATAGAAAACACTTTGGGTAAGTTGTCTGCAGCCTCATGCGAATTTCAACAACTTACCCAAAACACTGTACTGTCTGGAGATCAGCTCCAGCTCTGAACTCAATTGCAATGAAAAACCATGCGTAACAAAACTGGAGAACAGCTGAACTTGTGCTCAGTTCGGTGATGAGGGTTCAGAACTGTCCTTGTTGTAATTAGCATGAACTGCACAGGCTCTGAATTAGACCATGTCAATTAGTCTGATCAGTGCAGGACACGTTAATGTAGAATTATTAATAGGTTTATTAGTTAGTTCAGGTTTACCCACCTGAACTAATGTAGAATTATTACTTGGTCTGTCTCTTGTTTGTATATAAATGAATTTCTCTGACAACTTAATGTTAGTTTTACGATGTAGGTCAGGCATTGACATATGCATGAGTGTACAAAATGACTCCTGATTCAACTCATGTTCTATAGGAGATTGGCGATTCCTCCTGTTTCTCGTACAACCATATCAGAACAGAAGCCCGTGTCACCCAGCTGTGATTCAAGATCGACTCGCATCTTTATCCCTTTTTTGTTCGTGATCATTATTTTCTTTAGTTATGATCAATATTGAACTTTTTCTAAATGAAATGACAATAATCAAACATGCAGCAGATTTTTGAAAAGTATTCGGAATTGACAGGGTGCTCCTTTGGAACAGTCGTCAGAAAATGTGAGAAACTGAAAGTTATGTAAGCTCTCACACAAAGCATTGAAGATTGGAATCTGAGTGTAAAAAAGCTACCCGTCTTCCAGTGATAGGCAGGGATACACACCATGACTCGAATAGACTCAGTGAACTTTAACACCTATGATATTACGAGTGCTTTGCACGTGTCGAACTTCAAGAAGGAACTACTACAACAGTTGTGGACATAATTCAATATCACCGGCAAAGTCCAATGCCGGCAACTTCTGAGAAAATAATGTTCACTCATGGAATTTGGTCTTTGAATGGCTGGCGGGAAAATTCATTTATACTCCTGTTGCACCCTCAGCTGAAACATGTTAAAATAACAACGCAGATTTGTTGGAGAACCTGACAAGAATTATTGGGTTAGCACTGAATATATTCTTGTATATTTACTTTAATTTTAATATAAATATAAACATGCATGCTGTATAATCTATTGTAATTTTAAAATATGTTAGTTGAGGATGCGAGGGGGGCTATTATACCCTGTGAAACACGCAAGGAACTGTAAAAAAGGCTGGTATTTGAATAAAATTGGCGATCACAAGAAAACCACAAGTTATGTGGTATTATCATCAATATCCTTCAAAATCGACGTTCAAATGAAGGATTTGAAGAAACTATGAAAAAAGCAACAGTAATAGCAGAGGATTTTGATTTTTGCTCTTCAAGTCAGCAGATCACCGTAGAGTTGCACCCCTACAAACAGCACAAGGGATGAATCCCACCTCCTTCGTTATTGCTATATTTGTGCCGGTGAAAGTAGCGTTTGTGCTATTGAAAGCATCTCGGAAGATGAAGGTGCAGTCACTTCCACATGTCATGATATCATTAGATCCGACGACAAGAGCTGAAGCCCCCGCCATTTTCCAAGCCAGCAATGTGAGGAAGATGAATATGGAGGAAGGTAGTGTGGCCGAGCGGTCTAAGGCGCTGGATTTTAGGCTCCAGTCTCTCTGGGGGCGTGGGTTCGAATCCCACCGCTGCCAAATGTTAATGTTTTAAGACCTGCAATACGATCAGTAAAAGCGCTTTTTGTTAGGCTGCGGGAGGTGTTTAGAGATAGACTTTCTAAAAGACAGGCTGTCAGCTTAACATCAAGGCAGAAAAAATATTTTGTTTTCTCAACAGAAATTCTCTTTGGCACGTTCAGCTTTATAGGGAACAACATCTGCCGAGATCACTTTTGAGGCAGTGCACATGATAGTGTACCGGCAAGTACATTTACGGTAATATTGGCTGTGGTGGTGAGCTGCTTTTGTCTGTGAAACTTTTAATTCTTCACGCCGAATCGTTGGCAGGGGTAAAGCTTATTAAATCTTTGAACATAGCGCTCCATCAGAAATACTTTGTTCGTGATCAAAAGAGATCAAAGGATTAAATTCATGAATTCACATAGCATACCTTACAGGAAAGATTTAAAAGGGGAATTGATTGTGCTTCCTGATGTTGTTCCTGTGGTTTCTTTAGATACAGAGGTGAATGTTCTTTGACGTTCTGCTAGAGTATCCACTGGGTGGGCTTTATCAATCAGCTCGGATAGGTCATCTGTGCTCCGTCTCCGGAAAATAATCAGCACTGTAGTTTTTTCCTGTGCTGTCTTTTAAAACATATAAGATCACGAGTTTACAGATTTCTCCAAGTAACAACTATACATTTAACCCAGCGGTTAGCATTCCTTCAATCCAATAGTTTTACTCCGGGTAAAAAACAGCGAAATATGTAGAGAGATGATATTCAAATATTTCAACATTCTTATTGGATTACCTGTATGGATATATCGCTCAGAATTCCTAATATGATTTTGAGTTCAGTTTTGCTTTACTACTTTCAGAGTCTTTTATTGACCTTGCTGAAGCAGAGAAGTGACACAATCACAAATGTGACCTACCTGTGCTGCTGTTTTTGGCTAATAATAGTTAAAAAAAACAGCTCCTTGCATTAAGAGCAAGAGCAACCAACACGCTCGCTGGTTGTGTTTGGTATTTTCCGGGGTGCTCTTCCTCAGCTGCAAAGTTATTTGGCGAGCAAAGACCTCTGAGAAGGAGTCTGAATCCGTCAACAACACAGGAATTCTAAGATCGCACTGCCGTCTTGTGTACAGAGATCTGCCTTTTCCTTATAGAGTGTTTTGGTGTTTAAGAACACGTATCCTACCTTGAATGCTAGTTTCAAAAGATACGTTACCGGATCACAGATTTTCTTGAAAGGATTTGGGAATGCACTTACCGGGATTCAAACCCGGTTCAATTATTTAGAAGGCACCTATACCACCAACGCACTTCTGAGAAACACCGGCACATTTCCGCAATCCTCCCTCTCACCTACAAAGTTATGAAGAGACAGACGTCCAATTAAAACTAATTTGATTCACTCAAGGCTTCGCTCTTTTGTTGTGATGTCATTTTAATTAATGTAGCTGTGATAAGGTGTCGTTTCTGTCTCTTAAAGTTTAAGTCTGCTCCTTTCTTCCTGGTTTAGAAATAATGTTCCATGATTGTTTACAAACACCACTATCAATTATTTGTCCAGCTCTAACGCCTGTGTGCGTTGACAAGGCATCTCAAAAGGACATATTAAATAACATGATCCTTCCTGTTACCATTCCTGTGGTTGGAGTGTTGTTTTGCCCTTTTTCGTTCTTCTACAATATTTGCAGACAGGACTTTATCACTCAAGTTGTACAAAACAAGTCGGTCCATGAGAATCATCAGTACTGCTGTTGTTCTATGCGTAGTTTAATCAAGGTAGTCGAGTGAGGAGGTAAAAAAGCACTCCCCGTCGATAAATCAATCATCGTCGCCCGTGTGACTGGATATAAAAATAACGGATTCATTTTAACCAATCTCTGGAAGCTTCAATGCGGTTATTTTTCTTTCATTATTTCTTTATTCCAATGAATTTACTCTGTAGTAGAGGAAACACAAAAGTGGGAAACTGCAGGCATCCTTCGTTAGTGGTGGATTGTGTTCAGAGACCATCAGCACATCTCAGTTCCGTTAATAAGTCTGTTGGGGATATACCTCAGTGGTAGAGCGCATGCTTTGCATGTATGAGATCCCGGCATCTCCAGGTGCTTTATATTTCTGTGCTCGCATTGCAATCTTCTGTTGAATGTGAACTCGTTGCTCATGTTCATAGAGAGCCAAGTTCACACAATTAAACTCTGGCAAACTCGAAGTGCTACGGTGTTGCTCTGCTGTTTTAAATGTACCTCTAAAGCATTTAGTTCTGTTAACTACCAAATGATTTGAACTAATTTTATGTCATATTCAGGAAATCCAGAGGTCTTCAGACGTGTCGTGGCTGTTGAAGAAAACACCTTTTGAATCTCACCCGGGATTTCTTGAGAGATCATTCAGTAAGCGAGTCCTCCTTCTGCACTCCGCACTGAGCTGAAAGCTGCACGAATTCCATTGTACAACCGAGAAAAAAACAACGACATTTGATGATTACAAGAAATTCAAGAAACACAACAGTCCGAACACAGGTTTGAACCCCGAACGCTTAATTTAAAAGACAAAGCGAAGGATACGATCTGTAAACTCTCTTCGTGTCTTACAGTTTATGATATAAAAAAAAATTACTTTCAGAATAATTTCCTGCTGCTGATAGACTATTTATTGAATTTTAACAAAATGTTTTTTTAATTTTTAACAAAAAAGTGTGCACACTTATAGAACCAAGGCATTGAAAGTTTTTTTAATTGTTGTTCCAAAAAATGTTCCATTTGTTTTCGTTCTTAATGTTGTTGATTAAAAGATCTTATTAAATGCGAAAAAATCTGAATGTGAAAAAAGGTCAAAATGCTATTGAAAAAATCGGTAATGTGAGGAAAGATGAATTGTGGGAGCCCCTTACCGCCCCATGTCATGCTGTATTTCTCACTCATTCTACTGGGAGTGGTGCCGTCGCGTCTGGCTAAAGTCTGTCAGTAGACATTCCAGACGGGTCAGGTACTGTATGACTGCGCTTCGGCACAAGAAGAGACATGTGACTTGCGAGGATCACGACAGTGTCATTCACTGTCTAGAGCCCGGATAGCTCAGTCGGTAGAGCATCAGGTTTTTAATCTGAGGGTTCAGGGTTCAAGACCCTGTTCGGGCATTTGTGTTTTCCTTAAGTGTATTGTGAATTTAATTATAAATCGTATTTTATCTTCCACTCTTCTAGCTGTACTGTCGATATTTTAAAAGTTAATCACTTGTATTTTCTTTAGTGTTTCCTTTCACAAACCGAAAATGTTCAAGACTATTTTGTCACCACACTCCACGTAGATAATCACAGGAAAAGAAAAGGAAACGCAGTGAGGAGCTCACACAGTGAGTACTCTTGAATACAACAAGAGGAAAGGCACACTGTACATCTGTGGAACATCACGTCCGAGTTTACAGTGATGGCTTCTATTTCCACTGATGAATGAGACAGATTCATGAGGAGATCCTACGCACAACTAAGCGAACACATCGCTATTTCGGTCTGATGTAGAGGCTCCATTTGTGTCAGCAGTACTATAAATGTAAGTCTTATACACTTTCAGGGGCTGCATCTGTAGCGCTTCATCTAAGAAGACTGTTTTACTTTACCACACGGTTACATTCACCCACCCAATTTATTCTCAGAATACCCAATGGCTCAATAACCCTGTTTCCCCTGGGAACCACCAGTGTACAGTCCCATTCCATTCAAAAATATAACAAATATATTAAATTAATATAGTCAATGAACAAATATATTCAATGAACTGTGTAACACAGGGCTAAAACTGTTTTTCGGGATGGCTGAGTGGTTAAGGTGTTGGACTTAAGCTCAATAAGCAAATGTCTATGAGGGTTTAATCCCTGCTCCTGTAATTTGCTTTTGAAGTGACAGAACACTTTGAAGATTTACACTCTATTAAAATATGTATTTACTAAATTTCAGTTCTCTTCACTCCCTGGGATAACTGAACTCTCAGTATCACATACTTAAGGCTTTACATGCATTAGCTGTGATACAGCTCCTAATAAAGACAGAATGAAACTGTATCAATAATAAATGACATGTTTTAAACAAACGTGTATTGCTTAACTTCATTATTAATAAATTGGTGTGACAGGAAAGCAAATTAAATATTACAATGATATTCCAAGCAACTGATGTGTGCCGGAACCAAATGTCATCCACTGTGGGCTTTGTAAATTGTTTAAAAATTGTAAGTGAAGTTGAGATAATTAACAATTTGTTGAATCCTGCAGTTACAGATTAAAATGTGAGAAGACTTTCTCTGGGTTTATCTCTGTCCGAGTGCCTGATGTGAATATGCTGAACGCAGTGTCTTTGATTTACAGTATGTACTCAAACAACCAAAGAATCCCATTCTTGTCATCCTATGGTTTGTCAAACGTGATTTTTTCAAAGTGTGTGCAATTTCGTTTAGTCTTTCGCTCCTGTACTAGAGCAGTAATGTTTCTAGATGCGCATGAGCATGGTATAGCAGGCTGACAGCAGGAACATGTGGCCCACAAGCAGTGACAGTATCAGAGGTGTCTGCAGTATGTTGGTTTGTGAGCAGCGATAAAATAAAATGCCGAGGAAGCAGGTGTGCCTGCATTAATAAAGCTCCACCGAGCGGAAAAAGTAACAGAAGAACCAACCTAAATCCAACAGAAAGTTTCTGCAGCTGAAATCACAGGCAAAACTGCCACAAGCTTGAACTCACAACCTCAGCATGACTTCACTATGTACTGTTATAGAAGTACAAGGCACTGACCAACTGTGCCACTGGAGCTGCGCAATGGGTTTGTTACATGTCTTAGATGTATTTACTGGAAGGTTGCAGAAATCATAAATCACTGATTTCATTATCTGCATGTTTAATATCCAGGAGAGAGAACTCCTTCAGGTTCTACAGCTCAAGTGCACTTTAAGAAGTCTGCTTTTGTGAGATGGATCTCCGAGGTGCAGCTTTTTTCTTATTACTAAAGATACCTCTACATTGTAAACTATTTGAAGACCTAGAAAAAGGAACATGGCGTTAGTTGAAATAAGCACTGAATGGGTTAAAACCCACACTCTTTGAATTGCTAAAGTGATGCCTTGAGGAGAATAAATCAACATACTGTATTCACACAGGTCACTCGGCCACAGACAAGAACGATCAGCTACCACCACTATTATTATCATTATTATTATTATTCAACCATTTGGGGAACAATACAGTTGAACAATCCCACTGTTCTTATGGCAAGAAAAATAACATGAGACCACTGTAAGAGGACGAGTGTTGTAATTGTTTGAACAATTGATTTCTTTTTCTCTTCGTTGTTGTGCACGGGCTAGTTCTGCAGCGATATTTGCCGCAGAAATTTCTGCGCAGCTCCGTATTAAATCTGTTCTCAACTGCAACGGACAGAAGACGACTCCAGTAGATAGCTGTGTAGTTCTGTAGGACCACACACGACACAGTGATAGTGCGGCTCTTAATGGACTGGTACACAGACCACATGAGAGGCAAGCAAAACGCTTTTAAAATTCCACAGGCTCACCAAGTCAGAGGAACAGCAATGAACTGAAAAGATCTGTTACAGACATCTATGTCAACCTCTTTAGAGCTATAAATGCCATTTGTTTAATTTATCTGTAGATTAACACTCCCAAGTAACAGCACTTTACAGTATATTAATGTTAATTCCGCTGGTGGACATTAGCTGGTGTTTTTTGTAACAATTTGTTTGCTCTGCTGTAAGGAATAATAATAATAACATCACTTTATTAACCCTTTACAATTTATTGCATTAGGAATGATCTTTTTGCATACCCCAGCTTGCTCTCCATGAGACACACAGATAAGGAGAGAGCCTGGGGTCAGAGCACAGGATCTGCCATTGTATGGTGCCCTGGAGCAGTTGGGGTTAAGGGCCTTGCTCAGGAGCCCAGTGGAGTAGGATTCCTCTGCTGGCAGAGGGATTTGAACGAGCAACCTTACAACCACAGGCGCAGATCCTTAGCCACAGAGCCACTGCTCCACCCTAAATATGGAAAGTAAAGTATAGTAAAGAATATACAGTATATAAAGCACGCAAACCTAAATGTTCAAAGTTTTCAGGCTCTTTAGCATTTTCCTTCACATATGGAAAAAGTTTGATGTGTTCTTGTCACATTTCTCCAAGTAGATAATCTACACAAGAGCGCATGTAACAGTAAAGGACATACAGTGAGGAATTCGCGCAGCTTTCAGCTCAGTGCAGAGTCCAGAGGGAGGAATCGCTCGCTGAACGATTTCTCAGGAAATTTCGGTTGAGATTCAACAGGTGCTTCTTCAACAGCTATGACAAGTTGGAAGACTCATTGAAGTCTGAAGAGATCAGCCTCTGTGACAGAGTGTCCAGTGACACTAACTAACTGTCCTACTGTTCTCTGCTAACGTAGAGGGTGAATGTTGATTTAGGTGAATGTAAGGTTTCTTTCTTGTAAAATATTTTCGAGCGTATTTTTGCTGCTGAAAATTAATCTTGTGTATTTGAATGAATTCTGATATTGTCACCTAATTCTATACATTGTTTCATCAGACTAGAACATTTAGAGGAGCTCAATTGCATTAATTAATTGCATAGTGATATTATTTCTTGCCGTTTAAATACTTCAGTCAAAACTGTAGAGAAGTTGCTCCTGTTTTCACCATTATAAGAACTGTGATGCACCAGTATTATTTACTCTCATAAAAGTATTGTAATTGTATTGTTCTGTTCCGTTACAGCCTTGAGTGACACAAATCTTCTCCTTTACTGCACTACACTTCTCCAGAGGCCAGTTCAGCACACAAGGATCCTCATTCAAACAAACACTGCAATCATTTGATAAATGCCATTTCTCATCCTTTCTCTTAGTGTTGGTGCTACTACTGTATGCAAAGGAGGCGACTTGACAATGAAAGGTGTAATCATCTTAAAGAGAGTCTTCATGAAGGAGTGTGTCGGCAAGCTCTCCTCTGGCAATTGACCGGGCTTGTGAAGAAACCAATCTCATTCAACAACCATACAAATTGCACAGCTTAAGGCACATGAAGCACAATTCGTGGGCTAATTGACACAAAACAATGTCACTTCACCTTATCCACAAAGCTGTTTTGCTTGTCTGACCACCTCTTCCTACATTACAGTGAGCACATACTGTATATTTCAGTATCTTTTATTTACCTTACTATTTTACTGTCCCTTTCACCCATGTGGAGATGTATCCACAGCGAAAACCCCGTGTTTCGCCCTACGTTTGTGCCAGTTTTACAATCGGTGTAGAAGCCTGCCTTACAGAAGTCCAGTAGCACAGTTGGTCAGTGTGTGGTATGCATGTAGCTGTGCACAGTGGAGTTATAATGAGGTTGTGTGTTCAAGCCTTCCCTGGAGCATTAAGTCTTTTGAACGTTTTCCACCCAAAAAACGTTCATTCGCTGTAGTAGTTTCACTGTGACTTTGCAGGTAAAATATTCTTAATGAGAATAATATTTCATATGCGATAAATAACTGAACTAGAAAATATTGGAGAGAAATGGCTAGTCACACTATTTGCAGCAGGCACTCAGACAGAGAAATGTCCTGTCATTAAAGAAAATTCATGAAGAAGAGGAGTGACATCATTGCAAAGGCGATATTTTCTGATGTCTGTCTTGGTTAATAATCATTTGCGTGGGAATTACTTCTGTCATTATTACTAATACTGATAAAAACAGAAAACTCACAGCTCTCTGGAAGTTGGCCTGGACTCTAGAAAGTGTTTTTATTTGCAAGCGGCTCTGGAACTCAACACCTGTTGATGGGTCACTTCTGTCAGACACATCAGTGGAACCCAAGCCCACCTACACACACATTCACACACACTAACAGATATACTGTACACCTACACTCTCACACACATTTACACTCACAGACACATCACACATTTATACACACAATAAGACACTCACACACTCACATATATACACTCACAGACTCACAGATACACAAATAGACACTATATACGCACAAAGACACCTACATACACTCTTAGGTACAGACACACTATAACTAACACTAATGCAGATACTGCTAATATTACAACAGTAACACAATCACCAAAACTTACACTATCATTGTTACTAACACTGACAAAAACTACTACTAGACTAATAATACTTATAATAACAGTAATACTCTCATGAAAACTAACATGATGATGATGAGTGTTAATACTCTGACACTAACACTATAAGTATCACTAATATTACATAAATACTAGCATTAAAACTAAAACTATCAGTAATGCTATCATCATTAATACTCACATAGACACTACACACACTGACAGACATGCCCACACATACACTTACAAATATAAAACTACACACTGACAAACACCACACACTCACGGACACAAACCATACACACACATTCTCAGGCATGCATTCACAGAAACAAATAGACACTATGCATACTCATAGACACACACTTATAGACACCAAACACTCAGAGACCCCACACGCTCACACACTAACAGACACAACAAGCTCACAGACACATACCTACACACTCACAGACACACAGCCCACACACACAGACACCACACACTTCCAGACACGCACCCACACACGCACAGATACTACAAACTCACTTACCTACAGATACACTATAACACAAATATAAATACTACTAATACTACAACAGTAACACTATAATTATAATTAATATTAACATGAATATGAACATTAAAACTAAAACAATCAGTAGTGCCACTGTCATTAATACTCACATGAACACTAGCATTAAAACTACCAGTTGTAATCTCAGTAATATTAACATGAAGACACTGATATTAGTATTAGTTGCTGCTCGTTGCTCGTGACGTCACACCGCTCTCTGTGACAAATGCGAGACACTTAGACGCGTGCAGTGACGAGGCGCCTGTCGCCGTGGTTACCATTCTTATGATTTATAAACACTGGAAAAATGCATTTAAACTGTTACATACATTTATGAACTTGAAATATCATTTTCTAGCTCTAGGATACAGTTACCTAAATAATAATATGAATAATCATTGTTTAATTTCGGATTGAACATTATTAACCCTAAACGCACTATGGTAATTGGTCGATACAGTCTTTATTAACTGTTCTCTAGATACTTAAACAGGGTCAAGAAAAGAATCAGTACTCACCAATCGGTGAAGTTAATCGATTTTTCTACGGTTCTTCTCCGTGCGCTCCGTGCGCCTCCCACGCTCTTTCTCTCTCTGATCCCGGTGCTCTGGCTGGTGTCTGTGACATCACAGCGCTTATTCTGACAGAGCAGAGCGCGTCTCTGCTGCTTTTGTGTGTCTTTTTCATGAATGCCAGAGGTACTCGAAATGTTGCAAAAAGAAAAGCGTTTTTTTTTTGTTTTGTAAAAAAGTGAGTGCTGATTTTTATTTTATACAGGAAACGCATGCATGTTGAAACACTATTTAAATTCTATAAATAACTGAGAAATAATAAAGCAAGGAAAACATGATATATGTAAAAATACAATTTGATCACATAATTTACTTCATTACCTCTGGTGGTTATATGTTTTTTTTCTGTTGTGTTTTTTTCTCTTGTACATGTTTCTTAATCTTCTGGTTGTAGTTAAATTTGTAAATTCTATACGTTTAATAAAAAAAGTTTTAAAAAGTAGTGCATCTCTGCTGGAGGAGACTCCTGGTTTTCATACAAATATAACATCTCCAAAAAACTAAACCGGGCTGTGAAGAGAGGCGATTTATAACAGTTGGAGAAGGAGAGCGACAAACCGAGGAATGAAAATCATTAAACAGAAAAAAAATAGTTTACTTCACAGATTAATGCGTTACAAAGATTACCCGTGTGGAGCAGTAGAGAACGAGCACGAGTCCCTGAAATAAGCGCTTTTAAGGGTTTTACACGAATCTTCAGAGTAAAAGAGCCAGGAGGATCAGACTCCTGATCCTGGAGGTGTATACTGGTTTTATTTCCACCAAGCTCTCACTTCTATAGGTAGTCTGATAATTTCACTTAACTTTATAATTGTAACTAGACTTCACCTAATTGTACATTTATAAGACTGTCTGTGAGACACTTGTGAGAGCAGCTGAATCCCAGGGCTGGTGTGGAATCACACACAGACAGATCTTCTTCTGTGTGATCTGAGTCCCACTGCTCAGAGCTACAGACTGGTCAACTGGTCACTATTTTAGTCACGACCATCGGCCTTTGGCTACTAATAATCAATATACTGATCAGAGTGTCAATACTGGTGTTTATTACATAAATACAAAAATAATTCCACACTCACTTGTGTTATAAAACACTTAAAAAACATGTTTGGAGGCTGATATACATTAAAGAAAGTAATACTGAAGGGCTGGAAGTCCTGGAAAGGGTTTATTGAAGTTTCTTGCTTCTGCCCTGGAACAGAGCCCACAGCTGCCAGATCAGTGACCCCTGAGCCCAGTTCACAGAGAGGAGAATCAGGAGCTCTTTTATGTCTCTAAGAGGGCTGGGAGCAAGGGGAAAAGGGGGAAATGTGACTTGAGTCCAGGCTGTTCTGTCTGATATTGTTCATGTAGCAGCACTGATTGTCTGAATATCTTCTGGTTCTGGATTGTGAGGATAGAGAGCAGTACAGCATTGAGCTTCTGTCTGAGTGTGAGTCTGAGCTGTGAATCTGACTGAGAAGAGAATAATGATTTTTTATTCTGCCTCTGAGAATTTTTCTTCTTTGCCAAGTGGTGTTGCATCCCCTTCAGATACTCTGCACAGACTGCACAGAGTGAGAGAAGAGGAGAGAGAGATGGACAGATAAGAGCACACACAGCGAGACAGACATACGTCTTGATTTACTTTGAAGCAAGTTTCAAAGGTAAACGCAGACGTCACTTTGAGCACTTGGTCTTTTATAGTACAAATATCACACTGTGCTCTACATGGCCGTGTCTTCAAGATCGTTGTGAACCAACACAGTGGGCAAAAGACGTATAATATACGTCTATTAAACGCATACCTTAGACGTCTAAATGTGGTCTACAATTCGTCTAGAATGAAATTCTAATATACGTCTAAAGTTATACGTCAATTATACGTCTATGTTTAGACGTTCATTATACATAAATGGTTGGAGTTCTATTATACGGATAAATTTAGAGGACTATTATACTGTACATATATGGTTGGAGTTCCGGATAACTTTAGAGGACTATTATATGTATATGGTTAGAGGTCTATTATACGTATAACTTTAGAGGTCTATTATACGGATAACTTTAGACGTCTATTATACGTATATGGTTAGAGGTCTATTATATGTATATGGTTAGAGGTCTATTATACGGATAACATTAGAGGTCTATTATACGTATATGGGTAGAGGTCTATTATACATCAAAGATAGGTTTTATAGGTGTAGAAACAAGTAAACCAAGCCAATGATTAGGTTTAGAAATTTATTCTGAAAATACACATTCACACCTGAAACATATGTATTTCAAATTATACATTGTATACAATCAATCAACAATCAACATATGGGCAATAATCATAAAAAACACAACTAGTCTTAAACTTCAGCTACAAATTCTGGCAACATGGCAATATACAGTATAGTAATGACAAACACAAAACTAATTACATTAACACACTAACTCAAAACCACATTTTGATTCAAATATACATTTTAAAATGTACAACTTCTATATTTCCAAGAAAAAAAAATATTACAATGGAAGTTAAGACGATTTTTGTCCACTATTTGCAAACCCTGTCTAATTGTCCTAACAGTTAGAACCAAAAACCTATTATTTTCAGTGTCCAGATCTCCTGGCCCCCTGCCTTGCATATACATTCTTCACGTAACACATTGCGTGCTCCTTTATTTCTTTTTCCGTTGATGTAGGGTGGGACTTCAGCACCGCAGCTAGGAGAAAATTATATAATATTACTTCCCAAATAAATGATGATTAATATCTTCTTTAGTATAATCTAAAAAATGAACGGTTTACTAAGCTCAAAGCTGAAATAAATGTATAAAATTTGGCTTGCATCATAGCAGTTGAGCAATAAAGTCTGTCCTAATCAAAGAGTACCCAAAGTTTGAAAGTACAACATAGAATAAGAATAGAGAAACGGCAAAACGATTTTGTGTCATCTTCCCCATTCACACTATTTTTATGTGCCATTTTCTGCTTATTCACGTACTATTTTAATCAAAATAATATTAAGAAAGATCTGTATGTATTCAGATAGTATTATTATTGTTCATACTTACTCGTCAAAAGAGGATTGCTGAGATATTTGCGGATATACTTCTACGTTTGAAAAACGTGTCCAAAATGGTGACCAACGAATACTAGCAATGCATTGTGGTATATAACCGGAAAATATGCTGGGTTCGATATTTTCTCAACGTATGCGTTTATTAATGCTGTCGATATTATGGTTGGAATTTAACATTGATAATACATCGCAGCTATGTGCCCCCTGCTATGAGCTTATGTGCAATTATAACGCATACAGTTAGTAAGGATCGGTCACTGTTGTATGGTATTATATATAATGACATTATGGAATAGGATGGGGACAGGCCTGGCATCACGGGGGGAGGGAGAAATGTCGCCCCTTCAGTTTTGGGCAAAAAGATTTACCTAACTTAATTTGCACCCTAAAAAAATAGTTGTACTTTGTCAATGGTCAGACAACACTAAATGACACGAACAGTCACTCAGTCTGTTTGATGGGCAGGAGGGCTATCCGTCCAGGAACTGCACATATCAGTGTCGTTATTGAGTGTCAACATTACGATCCTGTTTGCTCAGGTGGACCGATTCCTTGCAGTAGTTTATCATTATACTTAAAATCGTTATATAACTAGGACTAGTTATAGCAGTCTGTGCTTTCTGTTGGTTTTACAACATTTTTTTCTTAACGATTCAGAACGTCCATGTAGCTGCAAAAATGAACGCTTATGGTACTTTTCGCTCCAGGCAATACAAACCGTGAGAGTGACGAAAAATGTGAAACTGAACTTCATCGCAAATACCAGATTGCTAGTCGTAATCTTCTATCATGGCATAGCTGCGAGATTTCATTTGGGTAGCTGCACCATACAGCTCCGTTTCAACCGAAATATCACCCCCCCTCAGAATTTCAGACGCCCCCCTAAAGATTTTTCCCCGGGCACCGCGCACTGATGGGGGACGGGGTGTCCAGGAAATGGTATCACCTTTTGTCAAGAAAATAAAAATAGAAACTCTATAGGCACTCAAACATTTTACTGTTTTTTTCAGGCAGGTGGCAAGACCCCCTCAGCAAAACCCTTGTATGCCAAGCTGTGGGCATTGATTCGTCGAATATACGTATATTCACGGCGAAAATACGGCTATACGTATATATACGTCGCCTCGACGTATAATCAACGTCGAATTGCAACTGTAAAATCGACGACATTAATAAACGCATATATAACGTCGAAAACACATCTAACACAGTGCCTGAGGCTTTTTACAGTATGTATCGTGTGTGCCGCAACTAGGAGTATACGGCACTCTGCACAGTGTACGAAGTAAATTATTTTCGCAGTAATTAATTTACACGTGTATAATACATATAGTAATAAATATAATAAATTAATTACTGCGAAAAAGTAATTAATTTACACGTGTATAATAAATATAGTAATAAATATAATAAATTAACTTCGTACACTGTGCTTTGATATGGATGTTCATTGGAAGGATTTGAGGAAACTATCAAGGATCTCAGAACAACCAAAGATACATTTGGGCATCTGCTATTGGTAAAGATTAACGAATACAGTAAGTGTGAAGTTTGCACACACACGAGAGAAAAAAATCAGTTTTAATTCACTTCATTAAACTGACGGTGTGTATAGCAGAGGATGGTTTCGATCCATCGACCTCTGGGTTGTGGGCCCAGCACGCTTCCGCTGCGCCACTCTGCTGACAGCTGCTGTAGCGTGATTCAACACAACTGCTCTATCTTTGCTTTCTAAAAGTGCGCCCGAGATGAAAAGTCTAAACGGTAAACGCAGACGTCACTTTGAGCACTTGGTCTTTTATAGTACAAATATCACACGCTGCACTACATGGGCGTGTCTTCAAGATCGTTGTGAACCAAAGCTTCTGCTTTCCAAGGCAACTGATTCTTTCGTCGTTAATTCCCAAATCTTCAATGAGAATCAGTGAAATGAAAACCAAACACATGTACACACTCGCGTCCTAGCGTGAAAGAAAAAAGATGGAAGCATTTGAGAAATAACGAGTAGTCTGAACAGCTCCAGCCTGTCAACTGCTCTTCAAAGTGATCGCTACCTCCACACCCAGTTTATAACACTGAAAATGATTCAGGAAGCATAGCAAAGGTCTAAAACCAGTGGTTGAAAAGCGTCTTGATACATAAAATGACAATTTCTCAAAAGTAATATCTTCATCTTTGAAATATTGTCATCCATATATTTTCGTTTTTCTCTTTTTTACATATCACGCTTTCGAGAAATAAACTGTCTTGTAATGAAGGCTGCATTAGAAAATGTGTATCTAGCTTTGTTCAAATAAAACTGGCACATCCCAGTGGGCAAAAGATGTAGAATATATGACTATTAAACCCAAACCACATTTCGATTCAAATATAAATTTAAAAATTTACAACTTCTATATTTCCACGAAAATATTATTAATGTATCACAAACGCTACTTTCTAAAAAAGACAGAATTAAACTGTTTGTTTTGTGTCTCATGGTGATCCTCCTCTCGATATGAATGAAATGTTTAATATGATCCCTCGAGAAAAAAAAAAGAGTCAATTTCCGCCTGGAATGATTGATGCCCCATCAAACATTTTGTAATATCCCCGGAAGTTCATACAGTAGAATCCTGGTTCGTGGGTAAACAAGACTAAGGAAACGAGTTGGAAACTTGATGTCGAACTGGGATTTAGATCACCCGAAACATTACGCTACATTGGGCAGTATGTGCCAGAGAGTGGCTTTTTCACTCAGACGTTGATCAAAAGCTCAGTAAACGGCTCACATCTGATTTTCTTGTTTTGGCCAAGATCTGAACTTTGAATTCAGCGACTACTTGGTCTGCTTTGTAATTCAAATGTAGATACAAATGTCACGGTTTTTTTGTAGATATAAAGGTGTTCTCTGTTTTCAAAGGATAGGTACTTAATTGGCTTTATGATTTGGTTTTGATTTTGTATCGTTGTGTTATTAAGTTTGTGCTTTTTGTGTTTTTAACGTATCGTGAACTTATTTTTGAAACAAATGCTGACAAAGGCAAACATGGCACACATCTGTTTATACCAGCGCTGGATTGTGCATTTTTTTAAGTAAAATCTACTGTGCACTTTTGGGAGTATAATACTGTAGGTTCGATATAAAGTGGCAAAAATATAAAGGGGGAAAATACCCCAGACTGTGTGTAAAGGCCTCGTTGAGACTGTTGTTCTCTTGTTAAATATGGCGTACTGTGCACGAAATGTTACAGAAACACAATCTGATATTTTAATAATTTATAATAATAATAATAATTTCTTACACTTATATAGCGCTTTTCTGGACACTCCACTCAAAGCGCTTTACAGGTAATGGGGTCTCCCCTCTACCACCACCAAGTGCTCTCGGATCCAAATATTCCAAAAAATTAGAAAAAGTTCTAATTTTTTTAAAGGTGATATCTTCTCTTCCTCTAGTGGAAATCACACGATGTGAGCAATTTTTTTGTTTTTTTTTTTCACGTTGTGATCCAAAGAGCCTGAGACGCACAGTCTGACAGTAACCGAACCAGAATGGATTCTGTTGGGAGTCGGACTGAGCTCATTCTCATTCCCTGTGCTGAAAAGAGAATCGGCTCTTCCCCGAGCACCATCTACAGCTGCTGGATGGTACTCTGCGTCCTGCTGCTCCAGCAAATATTTTGACGAAAGACAGATCACTTGTGCGCTTTTAACTTTCTCGCAGCTACAGACGATACCGAAGCTGGCGATATGAAGGCAACCGCTGGTACACCTTCTCTAACTTTCACAATCGCGATAAACATTTTTTTTTAAAAAAAGACCTTTGAAGAACTAGATATAGAAATATATAACTAGATAAAAACATTAGCTTTATCGGTTTTTACATTAATCGATTTTGAATGTAATTTGATCTTTTTACATTGCATTTTACATTGAAAAAAAAAAACGTGAATACCTAATCCACCAACGGACAGAGCAATATTTTACGTTGCCTTCCAGAGCTTCCAGCGTGTGATGGATTTGGATGGGCGTCTGTATGATACCACTACAGCACTAGCGCAGGTGCAAAATCGACTTTCACAGGACTTTTTCAGTGTCTTCTCCTCTCTCAAATGGACCGAAGCACAGGAGCCAATATTAGAGAAAACGACAGGTGTTTAAACAGAGTATGTCCCAATGTCTGCGACAACGTTTTGTCATTTTGTATAAACGCAAACGGTTCATCATTTAAAAGCCAACATCATTCTTTTTCTCACTGGCGCAAATACGCTACCACACATGCGAGCTGTTGTGTGAAAGAAAATTCATATGTGCGTAGGAAGGCAGAATAAAATCCAGAACTGTATTGGTGATATCGATAAACAGGGCTCATGTTCACAATAAAACTTTATTGTATAAAACGTAAAAATTCGTAAATATTTGTTTTAATCATGCAAAGTGTCTGTTAAACCATTCATGAAGGATTCTTAGACAAAAAAACACACCGTTATATGAGAAAATATATTTACTATTTGTGCATTTAACTTACTTTTTAACAATTTTAGTTTCAAGGTCAATGAAAATTGTTTCCCTGCTTTTTTGTCATAAATACACAAGCTTGTTATGTCTTGTGTCAGAAATAAACTGCATGAAATTTGCTAAAGCAACAAAACGTAAGTGCGACAAAGAAGACAAACATTTGCGTTTATAGTGCAATGTTATCTCGAGCCTTTAAAATTACTTTAAATGCAATTTGTTTTTCTCTGTAGCTCTAAGGCTTTGTCATTTAGGTGTGCTGTTTTTTTTACATGTTGTAAAAAAGTCGCTAAATCATACGAAACATAAAAACTCCAATTGTAAACAATTGACCATTCATATTCCTGAATTTTAAACCTATGGAGTATTTATACCTTGTCTTTGTATTTGTGCATATTACAGAGCTCCTTTTCAAAAGCTGTCAGTATAGATTAGTGCTTAGGTTTCCTGTTTTTTTATCCAGGTGGTCCAGATAAGACTCTTGGTATAGGAGCGCGTCTGTGTTGCCTTCTGGATTTCAAATGAGCAGCTCAGTGCAGAAAAGAACCCTGTAGATTAGCATGTACATTTGCATGGACAGTAGATTTTTCAGAAAGTGTAATTGGATTATAGCACGTGCCCCTGACGATGTTGTTGATACGTCATATGTGCTCTTTTTTGTATTATATGTATTTTTGTTGTTCAAATAAGAAATATTTTAAAAAAACTTTCAGGATGGTTGCTGCTGTAAAAATAAAATGACATCAAGGGCGCTGTATGCAGAGGTCTGAAACCTGCTCCACAGAAGAACTTTATCCAGAGGTGTTAAAGAAAATTGATTTATTTTCCTGACTGCAATGTATGGTGAAGCATAAAATCTAGCTGCATAAATCTCTATTACGTGTCATTTATGAAGGTGTTTCAAATAGCAGCCAGTGAAGGATTAACGCTTTTGGAGCATGTATTATATTCTAAATACTCTTATTTAAATAAGCTTAAATTCGCATACTGTTATTTAGACATTGCAAACCAGTCTGACCTCATACAACATTCTGTGCCCGCTGAGTAGATCTTAAAGCAGCTTCAGCCAGAGTAGCAGTAATGGCAACACAGGGCTTGGAGTTCAGCTTTTCTTATTTCTTCTGCAGAACCACTGGTATCGGAATATACTGATCCGCATAAGAAGCGCTACCTGTTTCAGATAGTTTTTATTGAGCGCTGCTCTAAACTTTACATTTGCTCAGGCTTGTTTTCCCCATGAAAAAAGACATTTCCTTAATTACATTTAACTTTTTTTTCCCTTATCATCAAGTAGAAATAAATAAAACATATCGTTCCATTTAAGAGC
Organism: Lepisosteus platostomus; assembly: GCF_059453375.1. Taxonomy (NCBI): domain Eukaryota; kingdom Metazoa; phylum Chordata; class Actinopteri; order Semionotiformes; family Lepisosteidae; genus Lepisosteus; species Lepisosteus platostomus. Next base: position 62,371,961 of record NC_142615.1, on the reverse strand, counting down.
CACATGCAGGATGGCTGGTGGTCCAAGGCGTTGCGTTCAGGTTGTAGTTTCCCCTAGAGATGTTTGTTCAAATCCCACTTCTGACAAAGAAGTTAGAGTAGAAACGATAACATCCCTAAGTAGAAAACATCTCACATTTCATGTGTTTAATGTTAAGTGTCTTAGTGGTTGCCTCGGTGGTTGATGGCTCTTCTCTCTTGCAGGGTGATGGCAAACTTCTTGAGAAAGGGAGTCTCCTACGTAAGGCTGCTCTTCGTCAAGAGCGGAGACAAAAGGAACAGACTTCAAACCGACATTAATTACTGAGAGCAGGCGAAAATGTCTTTGGAAAAGAGGAAATGACTGCTGACCGTAAACAGAGCACCGGACAAGCGCTCCTCGTTAGTATAGTGCTGAGTACCCCTGCTTGTTGCGCGGGAGACCAGGGTATGTTTCTGTGACAGGGCACAGTGTCCACGTGGGTTCAATCCCCACTCTTGGTAGTGTTGTAATAAGTTTTAAGTGACAGAACACTTTGATGATTTGCACTCTATTTAAATATGAATTTACTAAATTTCAGTTCAGTTCTCTTCACTCCCACTCCCTGGCATAACTGAACTCTCACTATCGCATACTGAAGGCTTTACATGCATTAGCTGTGATACAGCTCCCCAATAAAGACGGAATCAAACAGTTTGTTCCGTTTCTCATGGTGATCCTCTTCTCGATCCAAATGAAATGTTTAATATGATGCCTCAAGAAAAAAAAAGGAGTGAATTTCCGCCTGTAATGATTGATGCCCCATCAAACATTTTGTAACATCCCCGGAAGTTTATAAAGTAGAATCCTGGTTTGTGGCTTAAATTCAAGGTAACCAAGACTAAGGAAACAAGTTGGAAACTTGATGTCGAACTGGAATTTAATCACCCAGAATATTTCACTACTTTGGGTAGTATGTGCCAGAGTGGAGTTCTTTAGATCCGTTTGACAGCTCAGTTGGTAGAGTGGAAAACTGTAGTGGGAACAGTAAGGAATCCTTAAGTCGCTGTTTTGACTCAACCTGGAAGGAAGGTGCTTTTTGTGAACTTTAATCAAAGAGTTAAAATAGCGAATCTTTTTCACTCAGACGTTGATCAAAAGCTCAATAAACGATGAAGCAGAGGCTCTTGTTCCGAATTCAGCTAACATCTGATTGTCTTGTTTAGGCCAAGATCTGATCTTTGAATTAAGGGACTACTCTGTCTGATTTGTAATTCAAAAGTAGATACAAATGTCACTGTTTTCAAAGGATAGGTACTTAATTGGCTTTATGATTTGGTATTGATTTTGTATCGTTATATTATTAAGTTTGTGCTTTCTGTGTTTTCCATCGTATTGTGAACTACTTTTTTAAACAAATGCTTACAAAGGCAAACACAGCACACATCTGTTTATACCAGCGGTGAATTGTACATTTTTATTAAGTACAATCTACTGTATTTTTAGAAAAAAATGGCGTACTGTGCACGATATGTTGCAGAAACACAACCTGATATTTTCATAATTATTAATTTAATCATTTGACAAGTATGAGGTCCAGGATCCAAATCTTCAGTTCTGATTTTTTTTAAAGTGATATCTTCTCTTCCTCTCTTGGAAATCACAAGATGTGAGCAAATGTTTTTTGTTCTTTTTTTTTCACGTTGCGATCCAAAGAGCCTCAGACACACAGTCTGACAGAAACCAAACCAGAATGGATTCTGCTGGAGGCCGGACTGAGCTCATTCTCACTCCCTGTGATGAAAACAGAATTATCTCTTCTCCGAACATCGTCTACAGCTGCTAGATATTGCTCTGCGTCCTACTGCTCCAGCAATTCCTTTGACCAAAGACAGATCACTTGTGTGCTTTTAACCTTCTTGTAGCTACAGGCTCTTTGATGGCTCATGCTGATCGTCCTCTGGATCCAAAAGAAAATTTTAAAGCTGATGCATTTTCGATTGTAATTTGCATCTAGCTACAACGTCCCTGGAAAAAATATTTTATTAGTTGTGTGCAATCGGTATCTTTTACTTTACAGATGGTAGTGGAAATAGTTTTTAAAATGTTTTCTAAAGAAGATTGTATTGCCAGGACCTGCCTTTAGCGCTCAGTAGCGATTACACTGTTGATATAGATGGAGAAGAAATGTAAGATGAATTGATGATCTAAGTTAAAATAGCCCTATCACGCCTCCTGTAACAGTGTTTGTATTCATAGCAAGTAATATTCTTTTTCAAACCCGAACGTTGCTTTTGCATTAAGTGTTACATAACAATTACCGGTTTCGGTAGCTTCTGAAGAGCGCACTTTTCCAAACTGAAGCCTATAAGAACATTATTCAAGATGCACCATGGCCCAGAATCGTGCATCGGGACAAGGATTAACATCAATTGAAAGAACTCGCAAATAAAAGATTTGACCGAAAAATTAAATGAGTAGGCAAGTATTAAAACAACACCATAACTTCTTGACTTCCAAACTCTTTCCTGGTTCAGGCCATGTAAAATGACATCATCAGTGGAGTCATGCCGAGGTTGTGAGTTTAAGCCTCACCTGGAGCAGCCTGGTTTTCTGTCTTGACAGGTAAACAGTGTTTTGTGTTATTTGCTAAATGGAGAGAGGATTCTGTGTTAATTGTGCTCCTCCTGGAAGAGGTCAAGATGAGATGTTCACGAGGCTGGTGGTAAATATCCTATCCAGGAATATTTTTTGTTCTTTATCGGGGAATATCGAATATCGGGGCTGTATAAAGGGGCTGTAGGGGGTCAGATCTATAGATGTAGTAAACACATCAGTGGAGACGGTGTGTCTGCTCTCTGTGAGAGAGACGGGCGGAAAGAATAATCTGTGGTCTGGGAAGAAGAGACCCTCTTTTGAAGAGCGGCGCTCCTCACGGAAGAGAATGAAAAAAATATTTTTCAGGGACGCTGATTTTTCTCTTTGGGGGAATTAATGTGTGACCTCGTGGCGCAATGGTAGCATGTCTAACTTCAGATCAGAAAGTTGTGAGTTCAAGTCATGTTGAGGTCAGCTGATGTGTTTGCAGGTGCTGCTGGTGCCGAACCCGGAAATTACACCACGCGGTTGGGTTTTATCTGTACACCACTTAGGTAATCTGAACAAAATAACAGAGCAGTACAGAACACGCAATAAGGAGCTTATGCAGCGAATAATCTTGAACACGACGAGAGAAAACTGCCCATCTGCGTAACATCATGTCCGACTTTAGAGACAGTAACATCAGAGAATGGAAGTTTCAGACCATGTTTTTGTTACAGGTTCAAGCAAACCTGAAAGTTAGGGAGTGTTTGGTCACTTTTGTATGAAAACGTGTCTGAAGCCTGTAATTATAATTCGCCCTTTTTTAATTGTGGTTGAAATCCACTCCTATGTACCAAGACCTTACAGTATATTCATGTTTACTTAAATGACTAACGCTATTGGACATTAGTTGGTGTCTTTTTTTGTAATGATTTGCTATTTCATGCAGGAAAGAAAGGAACCCAGACCCAACGTTTGCTTTCAGGTGCAGTTCATTTACATACCAGACATCTATTTCTGAGGAGCCTGATTTAAATCACACAACCCCGGAAGAAGTCGAATCGATAATCTTGTAAACCGAAATAAGACGCGTTATCCATTAAACCACTAGCCCGTCACGTAAATGAATTGCACCATGGTGAGTTCAGTGCCGCTACTAGTAATACCCCACCCCCATCTTAAATTTCTAAGTGAGAAACGTGTTTTTTACATTTTTGTCAGTTTTAAAACTAGGAGTATACGGCACTCTGCACAGTGTACGAAGTAAATTATTTTCGCAGTAATTAATTTATTTACACGTGTATACTAAATATAGTAATAAATATAATAAATTAATTAATTACTGCGAAAATAATTTACTTCGTACACTGTGCAGAGTGCCGTATACTCCTAGTTTCGGCACACACGATATATACAGTAAAAAGCCTCAGGCACTGTGTTAATTGTGTTTTCAACATTATATATGCGTTTATTAATGTCGTCGATTTTACAGTTGCAATTCGACATTGATTATACGTCGCGGCGACGTATATGTACGTATAGCCGTATTTCGCCATTAATATACGTATATTCGACGATATATATATGTACGTATATTCGACGAATCACTGCCCACTGGGAATAGGTTTATTCCATGCTGAAAAGAGAAGAGAGAAAACATAGCTGTGAAACCTTCTTCAGGTTTGTTTTCTCTCTTCTCTTTTCAGCGTGGAATAAACCTACAGTATTACTTGTTCCTTTGCAGATACGAATGCTGACGTAGCTACCCACTTGAATATATTAAACGCTTCATCTATATGATTAACATAATCGTTATATTATTAAGTTTGTGCTTTCTGTGTTTTCCATCGTATTGTGAACTACTTTTTTAAACAAATGCTTACAAAGGCAAACACAGCACACATCTGTTTATACCAGCGGTGAATTGTACATTTTTATTAAGTACAATCTACTGTATTTTTAGAAAAAAATGGCGTACTGTGCACGATATGTTGCAGAAACACAACCTGATATTTTCATAATTATTATTTTAATCATTTGACAAGTATGAGGTCCAGGATCCAAATCTTCAGTTCTGATTTTTTTTAAAGTGATATCTTCTCTTCCTCTCTTGGAAATCACAAGATGTGAGCAAATGTTTTTTGTTCTTTTTTTTTCACGTTGCGATCCAAAGAGCCTCAGACACACAGTCTGACAGAAACCAAACCAGAATGGATTCTGCTGGAGGCCGGACTGAGCTCATTCTCACTCCCTGTGATGAAAACAGAATTATCTCTTCTCCGAACATCGTCTACAGCTGCTAGATATTGCTCTGCGTCCTACTGCTCCAGCAATTCCTTTGACCAAAGACAGATCACTTGTGTGCTTTTAACCTTCTTGTAGCTACAGGCTCTTTGATGGCTCATGCTGATCGTCCTCTGGATCCAAAAGAAAATTTTAAAGCTGATGCATTTTCGATTGTAATTTGCATCTAGCTACAACGTCCCTGGAAAAAATATTTTATTAGTTGTGTGCAATCGGTATCTTTTACTTTACAGATGGTAGTGGAAATAGTTTTTAAAATGTTTTCTAAAGAAGATTGTATTGCCAGGACCTGCCTTTAGCGCTCAGTAGCGATTACACTGTTGATATAGATGGAGAAGAAATGTAAGATGAATTGATGATCTAAGTTAAAATAGCCCTATCACGCCTCCTGTAACAGTGTTTGTATTCATAGCAAGTAATATTCTTTTTCAAACCCGAACGTTGCTTTTGCATTAAGTGTTACATAACAATTACCGGTTTCGGTAGCTTCTGAAGAGCGCACTTTTCCAAACTGAAGCCTATAAGAACATTATTCAAGATGCACCATGGCCCAGAATCGTGCATCGGGACAAGGATTAACATCAATTGAAAGAACTCGCAAATAAAAGATTTGACCGAAAAATTAAATGAGTAGGCAAGTATTAAAACAACACCATAACTTCTTGACTTCCAAACTCTTTCCTGGTTCAGGCCATGTAAAATGACATCATCAGTGGAGTCATGCCGAGGTTGTGAGTTTAAGCCTCACCTGGAGCAGCCTGGTTTTCTGTCTTGACAGGTAAACAGTGTTTTGTGTTATTTGCTAAATGGAGAGAGGATTCTGTGTTAATTGTGCTCCTCCTGGAAGAGGTCAAGATGAGATGTTCACGAGGCTGGTGGTAAATATCCTATCCAGGAATATTTTTTGTTCTTTATCGGGGAATATCGAATATCGGGGCTGTATAAAGGGGCTGTAGGGGGTCAGATCTATAGATGTAGTAAACACATCAGTGGAGACGGTGTGTCTGCTCTCTGTGAGAGAGACGGGCGGAAAGAATAATCTGTGGTCTGGGAAGAAGAGACCCTCTTTTGAAGAGCGGCGCTCCTCACGGAAGAGAATGAAAAAAATATTTTTCAGGGACGCTGATTTTTCTCTTTGGGGGAATTAATGTGTGACCTCGTGGCGCAATGGTAGCATGTCTAACTTCAGATCAGAAAGTTGTGAGTTCAAGTCATGTTGAGGTCAGCTGATGTGTTTGCAGGTGCTGCTGGTGCCGAACCCGGAAATTACACCACGCGGTTGGGTTTTATCTGTACACCACTTAGGTAATCTGAACAAAATAACAGAGCAGTACAGAACACGCAATAAGGAGCTTATGCAGCGAATAATCTTGAACACGACGAGAGAAAACTGCCCATCTGCGTAACATCATGTCCGACTTTAGAGACAGTAACATCAGAGAATGGAAGTTTCAGACCATGTTTTTGTTACAGGTTCAAGCAAACCTGAAAGTTAGGGAGTGTTTGGTCACTTTTGTATGAAAACGTGTCTGAAGCCTGTAATTATAATTCGCCCTTTTTTAATTGTGGTTGAAATCCACTCCTATGTACCAAGACCTTACAGTATATTCATGTTTACTTAAATGACTAACGCTATTGGACATTAGTTGGTGTCTTTTTTTGTAATGATTTGCTATTTCATGCAGGAAAGAAAGGAACCCAGACCCAACGTTTGCTTTCAGGTGCAGTTCATTTACATACCAGACATCTATTTCTGAGGAGCCTGATTTAAATCACACAACCCCGGAAGAAGTCGAATCGATAATCTTGTAAACCGAAATAAGACGCGTTATCCATTAAACCACTAGCCCGTCACGTAAATGAATTGCACCATGGTGAGTTCAGTGCCGCTACTAGTAATACCCCACCCCCATCTTAAATTTCTAAGTGAGAAACGTGTTTTTTACATTTTTGTCAGTTTTAAAACTAGGAGTATACGGCACTCTGCACAGTGTACGAAGTAAATTATTTTCGCAGTAATTAATTTATTTACACGTGTATACTAAATATAGTAATAAATATAATAAATTAATTAATTACTGCGAAAATAATTTACTTCGTACACTGTGCAGAGTGCCGTATACTCCTAGTTTCGGCACACACGATATATACAGTAAAAAGCCTCAGGCACTGTGTTAATTGTGTTTTCAACATTATATATGCGTTTATTAATGTCGTCGATTTTACAGTTGCAATTCGACATTGATTATACGTCGCGGCGACGTATATGTACGTATAGCCGTATTTCGCCATTAATATACGTATATTCGACGATATATATATGTACGTATATTCGACGAATCACTGCCCACTGGGAATAGGTTTATTCCATGCTGAAAAGAGAAGAGAGAAAACATAGCTGTGAAACCTTCTTCAGGTTTGTTTTCTCTCTTCTCTTTTCAGCGTGGAATAAACCTACAGTATTACTTGTTCCTTTGCAGATACGAATGCTGACGTAGCTACCCACTTGAATATATTAAACGCTTCATCTATATGATTAACATAATCGTTATATTATTAAGTTTGTGCTTTCTGTGTTTTCCATCGTATTGTGAACTACTTTTTTAAACAAATGCTTACAAAGGCAAACACAGCACACATCTGTTTATACCAGCGGTGAATTGTACATTTTTATTAAGTACAATCTACTGTATTTTTAGAAAAAAATGGCGTACTGTGCACGATATGTTGCAGAAACACAACCTGATATTTTCATAATTATTATTTTAATCATTTGACAAGTATGAGGTCCAGGATCCAAATCTTCAGTTCTGATTTTTTTTAAAGTGATATCTTCTCTTCCTCTCTTGGAAATCACAAGATGTGAGCAAATGTTTTTTGTTCTTTTTTTTTCACGTTGCGATCCAAAGAGCCTCAGACACACAGTCTGACAGAAACCAAACCAGAATGGATTCTGCTGGAGGCCGGACTGAGCTCATTCTCACTCCCTGTGATGAAAACAGAATTATCTCTTCTCCGAACATCGTCTACAGCTGCTAGATATTGCTCTGCGTCCTACTGCTCCAGCAATTCCTTTGACCAAAGACAGATCACTTGTGTGCTTTTAACCTTCTTGTAGCTACAGGCTCTTTGATGGCTCATGCTGATCGTCCTCTGGATCCAAAAGAAAATTTTAAAGCTGATGCATTTTCGATTGTAATTTGCATCTAGCTACAACGTCCCTGGAAAAAATATTTTATTAGTTGTGTGCAATCGGTATCTTTTACTTTACAGATGGTAGTGGAAATAGTTTTTAAAATGTTTTCTAAAGAAGATTGTATTGCCAGGACCTGCCTTTAGCGCTCAGTAGCGATTACACTGTTGATATAGATGGAGAAGAAATGTAAGATGAATTGATGATCTAAGTTAAAATAGCCATATCACGCCTCCTGTAACAGTGTTTGTATTCATAGCAAGTAATATTCTTTTTCAAACCCGAACGTTGCTTTTGCATTAAGTGTTACATAACAATTACCGGTTTCGGTAGCTTCTGAAGAGCGCACTTTTCCAAACTGAAGCCTATAAGAACATTATTCAAGATGCACCATGGCCCAGAATCGTGCATCGGGACAAGGATTAACATCAATTGAAAGAACTCGCAAATAAAAGATTTGACCGAAAAATTAAATGAGTAGGCAAGTATTAAAACAACACCATAACTTCTTGACTTCCAAACTCTTTCCTGGTTCAGGCCATGTAAAATGACATCATCAGTGGAGTCATGCCGAGGTTGTGAGTTTAAGCCTCACCTGGAGCAGCCTGGTTTTCTGTCTTGACAGGTAAACAGTGTTTTGTGTTATTTGCTAAATGGAGAGAGGATTCTGTGTTAATTGTGCTCCTCCTGGAAGAGGTCAAGATGAGATGTTCACGAGGCTGGTGGTAAATATCCTATCCAGGAATATTTTTTGTTCTTTATCGGGGAATATCGAATATCGGGGCTGTATAAAGGGGCTGTAGGGGGTCAGATCTATAGATGTAGTAAACACATCAGTGGAGACGGTGTGTCTGCTCTCTGTGAGAGAGACGGGCGGAAAGAATAATCTGTGGTCTGGGAAGAAGAGACCCTCTTTTGAAGAGCGGCGCTCCTCACGGAAGAGAATGAAAAAAATATTTTTCAGGGACGCTGATTTTTCTCTTTGGGGGAATTAATGTGTGACCTCGTGGCGCAATGGTAGCATGTCTAACTTCAGATCAGAAAGTTGTGAGTTCAAGTCATGTTGAGGTCAGCTGATGTGTTTGCAGGTGCTGCTGGTGCCGAACCCGGAAATTACACCACGCGGTTGGGTTTTATCTGTACACCACTTAGGTAATCTGAACAAAATAACAGAGCAGTACAGAACACGCAATAAGGAGCTTATGCAGCGAATAATCTTGAACACGACGAGAGAAAACTGCCCATCTGCGTAACATCATGTCCGACTTTAGAGACAGTAACATCAGAGAATGGAAGTTTCAGACCATGTTTTTGTTACAGGTTCAAGCAAACCTGAAAGTTAGGGAGTGTTTGGTCACTTTTGTATGAAAACGTGTCTGAAGCCTGTAATTATAATTCGCCCTTTTTTAATTGTGGTTGAAATCCACTCCTATGTACCAAGACCTTACAGTATATTCATGTTTACTTAAATGACTAACGCTATTGGACATTAGTTGGTGTCTTTTTTTGTAATGATTTGCTATTTCATGCAGGAAAGAAAGGAACCCAGACCCAACGTTTGCTTTCAGGTGCAGTTCATTTACATACCAGACATCTATTTCTGAGGAGCCTGATTTAAATCACACAACCCCGGAAGAAGTCGAATCGATAATCTTGTAAACCGAAATAAGACGCGTTATCCATTAAACCACTAGCCCGTCACGTAAATGAATTGCACCATGGTGAGTTCAGTGCCGCTACTAGTAATACCCCACCCCCATCTTAAATTTCTAAGTGAGAAACGTGTTTTTTACATTTTTGTCAGTTTTAAAACTAGGAGTATACGGCACTCTGCACAGTGTACGAAGTAAATTATTTTCGCAGTAATTAATTTATTTACACGTGTATACTAAATATAGTAATAAATATAATAAATTAATTAATTACTGCGAAAATAATTTACTTCGTACACTGTGCAGAGTGCCGTATACTCCTAGTTTCGGCACACACGATATATACAGTAAAAAGCCTCAGGCACTGTGTTAATTGTGTTTTCAACATTATATATGCGTTTATTAATGTCGTCGATTTTACAGTTGCAATTCGACATTGATTATACGTCGCGGCGACGTATATGTACGTATAGCCGTATTTCGCCATTAATATACGTATATTCGACGATATATATATGTACGTATATTCGACGAATCACTGCCCACTGGGAATAGGTTTATTCCATGCTGAAAAGAGAAGAGAGAAAACATAGCTGTGAAACCTTCTTCAGGTTTGTTTTCTCTCTTCTCTTTTCAGCGTGGAATAAACCTACAGTATTACTTGTTCCTTTGCAGATACGAATGCTGACGTAGCTACCCACTTGAATATATTAAACGCTTCATCTATATGATTAACATAATCGTTATATTATTAAGTTTGTGCTTTCTGTGTTTTCCATCGTATTGTGAACTACTTTTTTAAACAAATGCTTACAAAGGCAAACACAGCACACATCTGTTTATACCAGCGGTGAATTGTACATTTTTATTAAGTACAATCTACTGTATTTTTAGAAAAAAATGGCGTACTGTGCACGATATGTTGCAGAAACACAACCTGATATTTTCATAATTATTATTTTAATCATTTGACAAGTATGAGGTCCAGGATCCAAATCTTCAGTTCTGATTTTTTTTAAAGTGATATCTTCTCTTCCTCTCTTGGAAATCACAAGATGTGAGCAAATGTTTTTTGTTCTTTTTTTTTCACGTTGCGATCCAAAGAGCCTCAGACACACAGTCTGACAGAAACCAAACCAGAATGGATTCTGCTGGAGGCCGGACTGAGCTCATTCTCACTCCCTGTGATGAAAACAGAATTATCTCTTCTCCGAACATCGTCTACAGCTGCTAGATATTGCTCTGCGTCCTACTGCTCCAGCAATTCCTTTGACCAAAGACAGATCACTTGTGTGCTTTTAACCTTCTTGTAGCTACAGGCTCTTTGATGGCTCATGCTGATCGTCCTCTGGATCCAAAAGAAAATTTTAAAGCTGATGCATTTTCGATTGTAATTTGCATCTAGCTACAACGTCCCTGGAAAAAATATTTTATTAGTTGTGTGCAATCGGTATCTTTTACTTTACAGATGGTAGTGGAAATAGTTTTTAAAATGTTTTCTAAAGAAGATTGTATTGCCAGGACCTGCCTTTAGCGCTCAGTAGCGATTACACTGTTGATATAGATGGAGAAGAAATGTAAGATGAATTGATGATCTAAGTTAAAATAGCCATATCACGCCTCCTGTAACAGTGTTTGTATTCATAGCAAGTAATATTCTTTTTCAAACCCGAACGTTGCTTTTGCATTAAGTGTTACATAACAATTACCGGTTTCGGTAGCTTCTGAAGAGCGCACTTTTCCAAACTGAAGCCTATAAGAACATTATTCAAGATGCACCATGGCCCAGAATCGTGCATCGGGACAAGGATTAACATCAATTGAAAGAACTCGCAAATAAAAGATTTGACCGAAAAATTAAATGAGTAGGCAAGTATTAAAACAACACCATAACTTCTTGACTTCCAAACTCTTTCCTGGTTCAGGCCATGTAAAATGACATCATCAGTGGAGTCATGCCGAGGTTGTGAGTTTAAGCCTCACCTGGAGCAGCCTGGTTTTCTGTCTTGACAGGTAAACAGTGTTTTGTGTTATTTGCTAAATGGAGAGAGGATTCTGTGTTAATTGTGCTCCTCCTGGAAGAGGTCAAGATGAGATGTTCACGAGGCTGGTGGTAAATATCCTATCCAGGAATATTTTTTGTTCTTTATCGGGGAATATCGAATATCGGGGCTGTATAAAGGGGCTGTAGGGGGTCAGATCTATAGATGTAGTAAACACATCAGTGGAGACGGTGTGTCTGCTCTCTGTGAGAGAGACGGGCGGAAAGAATAATCTGTGGTCTGGGAAGAAGAGACCCTCTTTTGAAGAGCGGCGCTCCTCACGGAAGAGAATGAAAAAAATATTTTTCAGGGACGCTGATTTTTCTCTTTGGGGGAATTAATGTGTGACCTCGTGGCGCAATGGTAGCATGTCTAACTTCAGATCAGAAAGTTGTGAGTTCAAGTCATGTTGAGGTCAGCTGATGTGTTTGCAGGTGCTGCTGGTGCCGAACCCGGAAATTACACCACGCGGTTGGGTTTTATCTGTACACCACTTAGGTAATCTGAACAAAATAACAGAGCAGTACAGAACACGCAATAAGGAGCTTATGCAGCGAATAATCTTGAACACGACGAGAGAAAACTGCCCATCTGCGTAACATCATGTCCGACTTTAGAGACAGTAACATCAGAGAATGGAAGTTTCAGACCATGTTTTTGTTACAGGTTCAAGCAAACCTGAAAGTTAGGGAGTGTTTGGTCACTTTTGTATGAAAACGTGTCTGAAGCCTGTAATTATAATTCGCCCTTTTTTAATTGTGGTTGAAATCCACTCCTATGTACCAAGACCTTACAGTATATTCATGTTTACTTAAATGACTAACGCTATTGGACATTAGTTGGTGTCTTTTTTTGTAATGATTTGCTATTTCATGCAGGAAAGAAAGGAACCCAGACCCAACGTTTGCTTTCAGGTGCAGTTCATTTACATACCAGACATCTATTTCTGAGGAGCCTGATTTAAATCACACAACCCCGGAAGAAGTCGAATCGATAATCTTGTAAACCGAAATAAGACGCGTTATCCATTAAACCACTAGCCCGTCACGTAAATGAATTGCACCATGGTGAGTTCAGTGCCGCTACTAGTAATACCCCACCCCCATCTTAAATTTCTAAGTGAGAAACGTGTTTTTTACATTTTTGTCAGTTTTAAAACTAGGAGTATACGGCACTCTGCACAGTGTACGAAGTAAATTATTTTCGCAGTAATTAATTTATTTACACGTGTATACTAAATATAGTAATAAATATAATAAATTAATTAATTACTGCGAAAATAATTTACTTCGTACACTGTGCAGAGTGCCGTATACTCCTAGTTTCGGCACACACGATATATACAGTAAAAAGCCTCAGGCACTGTGTTAATTGTGTTTTCAACATTATATATGCGTTTATTAATGTCGTCGATTTTACAGTTGCAATTCGACATTGATTATACGTCGCGGCGACGTATATGTACGTATAGCCGTATTTCGCCATTAATATACGTATATTCGACGATATATATATGTACGTATATTCGACGAATCACTGCCCACTGGGAATAGGTTTATTCCATGCTGAAAAGAGAAGAGAGAAAACATAGCTGTGAAACCTTCTTCAGGTTTGTTTTCTCTCTTCTCTTTTCAGCGTGGAATAAACCTACAGTATTACTTGTTCCTTTGCAGATACGAATGCTGACGTAGCTACCCACTTGAATATATTAAACGCTTCATCTATATGATTAACATAATCGTTATATTATTAAGTTTGTGCTTTCTGTGTTTTCCATCGTATTGTGAACTACTTTTTTAAACAAATGCTTACAAAGGCAAACACAGCACACATCTGTTTATACCAGCGGTGAATTGTACATTTTTATTAAGTACAATCTACTGTATTTTTAGAAAAAAATGGCGTACTGTGCACGATATGTTGCAGAAACACAACCTGATATTTTCATAATTATTATTTTAATCATTTGACAAGTATGAGGTCCAGGATCCAAATCTTCAGTTCTGATTTTTTTTAAAGTGATATCTTCTCTTCCTCTCTTGGAAATCACAAGATGTGAGCAAATGTTTTTTGTTCTTTTTTTTTCACGTTGCGATCCAAAGAGCCTCAGACACACAGTCTGACAGAAACCAAACCAGAATGGATTCTGCTGGAGGCCGGACTGAGCTCATTCTCACTCCCTGTGATGAAAACAGAATTATCTCTTCTCCGAACATCGTCTACAGCTGCTAGATATTGCTCTGCGTCCTACTGCTCCAGCAATTCCTTTGACCAAAGACAGATCACTTGTGTGCTTTTAACCTTCTTGTAGCTACAGGCTCTTTGATGGCTCATGCTGATCGTCCTCTGGATCCAAAAGAAAATTTTAAAGCTGATGCATTTTCGATTGTAATTTGCATCTAGCTACAACGTCCCTGGAAAAAATATTTTATTAGTTGTGTGCAATCGGTATCTTTTACTTTACAGATGGTAGTGGAAATAGTTTTTAAAATGTTTTCTAAAGAAGATTGTATTGCCAGGACCTGCCTTTAGCGCTCAGTAGCGATTACACTGTTGATATAGATGGAGAAGAAATGTAAGATGAATTGATGATCTAAGTTAAAATAGCCATATCACGCCTCCTGTAACAGTGTTTGTATTCATAGCAAGTAATATTCTTTTTCAAACCCGAACGTTGCTTTTGCATTAAGTGTTACATAACAATTACCGGTTTCGGTAGCTTCTGAAGAGCGCACTTTTCCAAACTGAAGCCTATAAGAACATTATTCAAGATGCACCATGGCCCAGAATCGTGCATCGGGACAAGGATTAACATCAATTGAAAGAACTCGCAAATAAAAGATTTGACCGAAAAATTAAATGAGTAGGCAAGTATTAAAACAACACCATAACTTCTTGACTTCCAAACTCTTTCCTGGTTCAGGCCATGTAAAATGACATCATCAGTGGAGTCATGCCGAGGTTGTGAGTTTAAGCCTCACCTGGAGCAGCCTGGTTTTCTGTCTTGACAGGTAAACAGTGTTTTGTGTTATTTGCTAAATGGAGAGAGGATTCTGTGTTAATTGTGCTCCTCCTGGAAGAGGTCAAGATGAGATGTTCACGAGGCTGGTGGTAAATATCCTATCCAGGAATATTTTTTGTTCTTTATCGGGGAATATCGAATATCGGGGCTGTATAAAGGGGCTGTAGGGGGTCAGATCTATAGATGTAGTAAACACATCAGTGGAGACGGTGTGTCTGCTCTCTGTGAGAGAGACGGGCGGAAAGAATAATCTGTGGTCTGGGAAGAAGAGACCCTCTTTTGAAGAGCGGCGCTCCTCACGGAAGAGAATGAAAAAAATATTTTTCAGGGACGCTGATTTTTCTCTTTGGGGGAATTAATGTGTGACCTCGTGGCGCAATGGTAGCATGTCTAACTTCAGATCAGAAAGTTGTGAGTTCAAGTCATGTTGAGGTCAGCTGATGTGTTTGCAGGTGCTGCTGGTGCCGAACCCGGAAATTACACCACGCGGTTGGGTTTTATCTGTACACCACTTAGGTAATCTGAACAAAATAACAGAGCAGTACAGAACACGCAATAAGGAGCTTATGCAGCGAATAATCTTGAACACGACGAGAGAAAACTGCCCATCTGCGTAACATCATGTCCGACTTTAGAGACAGTAACATCAGAGAATGGAAGTTTCAGACCATGTTTTTGTTACAGGTTCAAGCAAACCTGAAAGTTAGGGAGTGTTTGGTCACTTTTGTATGAAAACGTGTCTGAAGCCTGTAATTATAATTCGCCCTTTTTTAATTGTGGTTGAAATCCACTCCTATGTACCAAGACCTTACAGTATATTCATGTTTACTTAAATGACTAACGCTATTGGACATTAGTTGGTGTCTTTTTTTGTAATGATTTGCTATTTCATGCAGGAAAGAAAGGAACCCAGACCCAACGTTTGCTTTCAGGTGCAGTTCATTTACATACCAGACATCTATTTCTGAGGAGCCTGATTTAAATCACACAACCCCGGAAGAAGTCGAATCGATAATCTTGTAAACCGAAATAAGACGCGTTATCCATTAAACCACTAGCCCGTCACGTAAATGAATTGCACCATGGTGAGTTCAGTGCCGCTACTAGTAATACCCCACCCCCATCTTAAATTTCTAAGTGAGAAACGTGTTTTTTACATTTTTGTCAGTTTTAAAACTAGGAGTATACGGCACTCTGCACAGTGTACGAAGTAAATTATTTTCGCAGTAATTAATTTATTTACACGTGTATACTAAATATAGTAATAAATATAATAAATTAATTAATTACTGCGAAAATAATTTACTTCGTACACTGTGCAGAGTGCCGTATACTCCTAGTTTCGGCACACACGATATATACAGTAAAAAGCCTCAGGCACTGTGTTAATTGTGTTTTCAACATTATATATGCGTTTATTAATGTCGTCGATTTTACAGTTGCAATTCGACATTGATTATACGTCGCGGCGACGTATATGTACGTATAGCCGTATTTCGCCATTAATATACGTATATTCGACGATATATATATGTACGTATATTCGACGAATCACTGCCCACTGGGAATAGGTTTATTCCATGCTGAAAAGAGAAGAGAGAAAACATAGCTGTGAAACCTTCTTCAGGTTTGTTTTCTCTCTTCTCTTTTCAGCGTGGAATAAACCTACAGTATTACTTGTTCCTTTGCAGATACGAATGCTGACGTAGCTACCCACTTGAATATATTAAACGCTTCATCTATATGATTAACATAATCGTTATATTATTAAGTTTGTGCTTTCTGTGTTTTCCATCGTATTGTGAACTACTTTTTTAAACAAATGCTTACAAAGGCAAACACAGCACACATCTGTTTATACCAGCGGTGAATTGTACATTTTTATTAAGTACAATCTACTGTATTTTTAGAAAAAAATGGCGTACTGTGCACGATATGTTGCAGAAACACAACCTGATATTTTCATAATTATTATTTTAATCATTTGACAAGTATGAGGTCCAGGATCCAAATCTTCAGTTCTGATTTTTTTTAAAGTGATATCTTCTCTTCCTCTCTTGGAAATCACAAGATGTGAGCAAATGTTTTTTGTTCTTTTTTTTTCACGTTGCGATCCAAAGAGCCTCAGACACACAGTCTGACAGAAACCAAACCAGAATGGATTCTGCTGGAGGCCGGACTGAGCTCATTCTCACTCCCTGTGATGAAAACAGAATTATCTCTTCTCCGAACATCGTCTACAGCTGCTAGATATTGCTCTGCGTCCTACTGCTCCAGCAATTCCTTTGACCAAAGACAGATCACTTGTGTGCTTTTAACCTTCTTGTAGCTACAGGCTCTTTGATGGCTCATGCTGATCGTCCTCTGGATCCAAAAGAAAATTTTAAAGCTGATGCATTTTCGATTGTAATTTGCATCTAGCTACAACGTCCCTGGAAAAAATATTTTATTAGTTGTGTGCAATCGGTATCTTTTACTTTACAGATGGTAGTGGAAATAGTTTTTAAAATGTTTTCTAAAGAAGATTGTATTGCCAGGACCTGCCTTTAGCGCTCAGTAGCGATTACACTTTTGATATAGATGGAGAAGAAATGTAAGATGAATTGATGATCTAAGTTAAAATAGCCATATCACGCCTCCTGTAACAGTGTTTGTATTCATAGCAAGTAATATTCTTTTTCAAACCCGAACGTTGCTTTTGCATTAAGTGTTACATAACAATTACCGGTTTCGGTAGCTTCTGAAGAGCGCACTTTTCCAAACTGAAGCCTATAAGAACATTATTCAAGATGCACCATGGCCCAGAATCGTGCATCGGGACAAGGATTAACATCAATTGAAAGAACTCGCAAATAAAAGATTTGACCGAAAAATTAAATGAGTAGGCAAGTATTAAAACAACACCATAACTTCTTGACTTCCAAACTCTTTCCTGGTTCAGGCCATGTAAAATGACATCATCAGTGGAGTCATGCCGAGGTTGTGAGTTTAAGCCTCACCTGGAGCAGCCTGGTTTTCTGTCTTGACAGGTAAACAGTGTTTTGTGTTATTTGCTAAATGGAGAGAGGATTCTGTGTTAATTGTGCTCCTCCTGGAAGAGGTCAAGATGAGATGTTCACGAGGCTGGTGGTAAATATCCTATCCAGGAATATTTTTTGTTCTTTATCGGGGAATATCGAATATCGGGGCTGTATAAAGGGGCTGTAGGGGGTCAGATCTATAGATGTAGTAAACACATCAGTGGAGACGGTGTGTCTGCTCTCTGTGAGAGAGACGGGCGGAAAGAATAATCTGTGGTCTGGGAAGAAGAGACCCTCTTTTGAAGAGCGGCGCTCCTCACGGAAGAGAATGAAAAAAATATTTTTCAGGGACGCTGATTTTTCTCTTTGGGGGAATTAATGTGTGACCTCGTGGCGCAATGGTAGCATGTCTAACTTCAGATCAGAAAGTTGTGAGTTCAAGTCATGTTGAGGTCAGCTGATGTGTTTGCAGGTGCTGCTGGTGCCGAACCCGGAAATTACACCACGCGGTTGGGTTTTATCTGTACACCACTTAGGTAATCTGAACAAAATAACAGAGCAGTACAGAACACGCAATAAGGAGCTTATGCAGCGAATAATCTTGAACACGACGAGAGAAAACTGCCCATCTGCGTAACATCATGTCCGACTTTAGAGACAGTAACATCAGAGAATGGAAGTTTCAGACCATGTTTTTGTTACAGGTTCAAGCAAACCTGAAAGTTAGGGAGTGTTTGGTCACTTTTGTATGAAAACGTGTCTGAAGCCTGTAATTATAATTCGCCCTTTTTTAATTGTGGTTGAAATCCACTCCTATGTACCAAGACCTTACAGTATATTCATGTTTACTTAAATGACTAACGCTATTGGACATTAGTTGGTGTCTTTTTTTGTAATGATTTGCTATTTCATGCAGGAAAGAAAGGAACCCAGACCCAACGTTTGCTTTCAGGTGCAGTTCATTTACATACCAGACATCTATTTCTGAGGAGCCTGATTTAAATCACACAACCCCGGAAGAAGTCGAATCGATAATCTTGTAAACCGAAATAAGACGCGTTATCCATTAAACCACTAGCCCGTCACGTAAATGAATTGCACCATGGTGAGTTCAGTGCCGCTACTAGTAATACCCCACCCCCATCTTAAATTTCTAAGTGAGAAACGTGTTTTTTACATTTTTGTCAGTTTTAAAACTAGGAGTATACGGCACTCTGCACAGTGTACGAAGTAAATTATTTTCGCAGTAATTAATTTATTTACACGTGTATACTAAATATAGTAATAAATATAATAAATTAATTAATTACTGCGAAAATAATTTACTTCGTACACTGTGCAGAGTGCCGTATACTCCTAGTTTCGGCACACACGATATATACAGTAAAAAGCCTCAGGCACTGTGTTAATTGTGTTTTCAACATTATATATGCGTTTATTAATGTCGTCGATTTTACAGTTGCAATTCGACATTGATTATACGTCGCGGCGACGTATATGTACGTATAGCCGTATTTCGCCATTAATATACGTATATTCGACGATATATATATGTACGTATATTCGACGAATCACTGCCCACTGGGAATAGGTTTATTCCATGCTGAAAAGAGAAGAGAGAAAACATAGCTGTGAAACCTTCTTCAGGTTTGTTTTCTCTCTTCTCTTTTCAGCGTGGAATAAACCTACAGTATTACTTGTTCCTTTGCAGATACGAATGCTGACGTAGCTACCCACTTGAATATATTAAACGCTTCATCTATATGATTAACATAATCGTTATATTATTAAGTTTGTGCTTTCTGTGTTTTCCATCGTATTGTGAACTACTTTTTTAAACAAATGCTTACAAAGGCAAACACAGCACACATCTGTTTATACCAGCGGTGAATTGTACATTTTTATTAAGTACAATCTACTGTATTTTTAGAAAAAAATGGCGTACTGTGCACGATATGTTGCAGAAACACAACCTGATATTTTCATAATTATTATTTTAATCATTTGACAAGTATGAGGTCCAGGATCCAAATCTTCAGTTCTGATTTTTTTTAAAGTGATATCTTCTCTTCCTCTCTTGGAAATCACAAGATGTGAGCAAATGTTTTTTGTTCTTTTTTTTTCACGTTGCGATCCAAAGAGCCTCAGACACACAGTCTGACAGAAACCAAACCAGAATGGATTCTGCTGGAGGCCGGACTGAGCTCATTCTCACTCCCTGTGATGAAAACAGAATTATCTCTTCTCCGAACATCGTCTACAGCTGCTAGATATTGCTCTGCGTCCTACTGCTCCAGCAATTCCTTTGACCAAAGACAGATCACTTGTGTGCTTTTAACCTTCTTGTAGCTACAGGCTCTTTGATGGCTCATGCTGATCGTCCTCTGGATCCAAAAGAAAATTTTAAAGCTGATGCATTTTCGATTGTAATTTGCATCTAGCTACAACGTCCCTGGAAAAAATATTTTATTAGTTGTGTGCAATCGGTATCTTTTACTTTACAGATGGTAGTGGAAATAGTTTTTAAAATGTTTTCTAAAGAAGATTGTATTGCCAGGACCTGCCTTTAGCGCTCAGTAGCGATTACACTGTTGATATAGATGGAGAAGAAATGTAAGATGAATTGATGATCTAAGTTAAAATAGCCATATCACGCCTCCTGTAACAGTGTTTGTATTCATAGCAAGTAATATTCTTTTTCAAACCCGAACGTTGCTTTTGCATTAAGTGTTACATAACAATTACCGGTTTCGGTAGCTTCTGAAGAGCGCACTTTTCCAAACTGAAGCCTATAAGAACATTATTCAAGATGCACCATGGCCCAGAATCGTGCATCGGGACAAGGATTAACATCAATTGAAAGAACTCGCAAATAAAAGATTTGACCGAAAAATTAAATGAGTAGGCAAGTATTAAAACAACACCATAACTTCTTGACTTCCAAACTCTTTCCTGGTTCAGGCCATGTAAAATGACATCATCAGTGGAGTCATGCCGAGGTTGTGAGTTTAAGCCTCACCTGGAGCAGCCTGGTTTTCTGTCTTGACAGGTAAACAGTGTTTTGTGTTATTTGCTAAATGGAGAGAGGATTCTGTGTTAATTGTGCTCCTCCTGGAAGAGGTCAAGATGAGATGTTCACGAGGCTGGTGGTAAATATCCTATCCAGGAATATTTTTTGTTCTTTATCGGGGAATATCGAATATCGGGGCTGTATAAAGGGGCTGTAGGGGGTCAGATCTATAGATGTAGTAAACACATCAGTGGAGACGGTGTGTCTGCTCTCTGTGAGAGAGACGGGCGGAAAGAATAATCTGTGGTCTGGGAAGAAGAGACCCTCTTTTGAAGAGCGGCGCTCCTCACGGAAGAGAATGAAAAAAATATTTTTCAGGGACGCTGATTTTTCTCTTTGGGGGAATTAATGTGTGACCTCGTGGCGCAATGGTAGCATGTCTAACTTCAGATCAGAAAGTTGTGAGTTCAAGTCATGTTGAGGTCAGCTGATGTGTTTGCAGGTGCTGCTGGTGCCGAACCCGGAAATTACACCACGCGGTTGGGTTTTATCTGTACACCACTTAGGTAATCTGAACAAAATAACAGAGCAGTACAGAACACGCAATAAGGAGCTTATGCAGCGAATAATCTTGAACACGACGAGAGAAAACTGCCCATCTGCGTAACATCATGTCCGACTTTAGAGACAGTAACATCAGAGAATGGAAGTTTCAGACCATGTTTTTGTTACAGGTTCAAGCAAACCTGAAAGTTAGGGAGTGTTTGGTCACTTTTGTATGAAAACGTGTCTGAAGCCTGTAATTATAATTCGCCCTTTTTTAATTGTGGTTGAAATCCACTCCTATGTACCAAGACCTTACAGTATATTCATGTTTACTTAAATGACTAACGCTATTGGACATTAGTTGGTGTCTTTTTTTGTAATGATTTGCTATTTCATGCAGGAAAGAAAGGAACCCAGACCCAACGTTTGCTTTCAGGTGCAGTTCATTTACATACCAGACATCTATTTCTGAGGAGCCTGATTTAAATCACACAACCCCGGAAGAAGTCGAATCGATAATCTTGTAAACCGAAATAAGACGCGTTATCCATTAAACCACTAGCCCGTCACGTAAATGAATTGCACCATGGTGAGTTCAGTGCCGCTACTAGTAATACCCCACCCCCATCTTAAATTTCTAAGTGAGAAACGTGTTTTTTACATTTTTGTCAGTTTTAAAACTAGGAGTATACGGCACTCTGCACAGTGTACGAAGTAAATTATTTTCGCAGTAATTAATTTATTTACACGTGTATACTAAATATAGTAATAAATATAATAAATTAATTAATTACTGCGAAAATAATTTACTTCGTACACTGTGCAGAGTGCCGTATACTCCTAGTTTCGGCACACACGATATATACAGTAAAAAGCCTCAGGCACTGTGTTAATTGTGTTTTCAACATTATATATGCGTTTATTAATGTCGTCGATTTTACAGTTGCAATTCGACATTGATTATACGTCGCGGCGACGTATATGTACGTATAGCTGTATTTCGCCATTAATATACGTATATTCGACGATATATATATGTACGTATATTCGACGAATCACTGCCCACTGGGAATAGGTTTATTCCATGCTGAAAAGAGAAGAGAGAAAACATAGCTGTGAAACCTTCTTCAGGTTTGTTTTCTCTCTTCTCTTTTCAGCGTGGAATAAACCTACAGTATTACTTGTTCCTTTGCAGATACGAATGCTGACGTAGCTACCCACTTGAATATATTAAACGCTTCATCTATATGATTAACATAATCGTTATATTATTAAGTTTGTGCTTTCTGTGTTTTCCATCGTATTGTGAACTACTTTTTTAAAAAAATGCTTACAAAGGCAAACACAGCACACATCTGTTTATACCAGCGGTGAATTGTACATTTTTATTAAGTACAATCTACTGTATTTTTAGAAAAAAATGGCGTACTGTGCACGATATGTTGCAGAAACACAACCTGATATTTTCATAATTATTATTTTAATCATTTGACAAGTATGAGGTCCAGGATCCAAATCTTCAGTTCTGATTTTTTTTAAAGTGATATCTTCTCTTCCTCTCTTGGAAATCACAAGAT
The DNA here is from genome assembly GCF_059453375.1 of Lepisosteus platostomus. Taxonomy (NCBI): domain Eukaryota; kingdom Metazoa; phylum Chordata; class Actinopteri; order Semionotiformes; family Lepisosteidae; genus Lepisosteus; species Lepisosteus platostomus. Next base: position 62,349,054 of record NC_142615.1, on the reverse strand, counting down.
GTGAGCAAATGTTTTTTGTTCTTTTTTTTTCACGTTGCGATCCAAAGAGCCTCAGACACACAGTCTGACAGAAACCAAACCAGAATGGATTCTGCTGGAGGCCGGACTGAGCTCATTCTCACTCCCTGTGATGAAAACAGAATTATCTCTTCTCCGAACATCGTCTACAGCTGCTAGATATTGCTCTGCGTCCTACTGCTCCAGCAATTCCTTTGACCAAAGACAGATCACTTGTGTGCTTTTAACCTTCTTGTAGCTACAGGCTCTTTGATGGCTCATGCTGATCGTCCTCTGGATCCAAAAGAAAATTTTAAAGCTGATGCATTTTCGATTGTAATTTGCATCTAGCTACAACGTCCCTGGAAAAAATATTTTATTAGTTGTGTGCAATCGGTATCTTTTACTTTACAGATGGTAGTGGAAATAGTTTTTAAAATGTTTTCTAAAGAAGATTGTATTGCCAGGACCTGCCTTTAGCGCTCAGTAGCGATTACACTTTTGATATAGATGGAGAAGAAATGTAAGATGAATTGATGATCTAAGTTAAAATAGCCATATCACGCCTCCTGTAACAGTGTTTGTATTCATAGCAAGTAATATTCTTTTTCAAACCCGAACGTTGCTTTTGCATTAAGTGTTACATAACAATTACCGGTTTCGGTAGCTTCTGAAGAGCGCACTTTTCCAAACTGAAGCCTATAAGAACATTATTCAAGATGCACCATGGCCCAGAATCGTGCATCGGGACAAGGATTAACATCAATTGAAAGAACTCGCAAATAAAAGATTTGACCGAAAAATTAAATGAGTAGGCAAGTATTAAAACAACACCATAACTTCTTGACTTCCAAACTCTTTCCTGGTTCAGGCCATGTAAAATGACATCATCAGTGGAGTCATGCCGAGGTTGTGAGTTTAAGCCTCACCTGGAGCAGCCTGGTTTTCTGTCTTGACAGGTAAACAGTGTTTTGTGTTATTTGCTAAATGGAGAGAGGATTCTGTGTTAATTGTGCTCCTCCTGGAAGAGGTCAAGATGAGATGTTCACGAGGCTGGTGGTAAATATCCTATCCAGGAATATTTTTTGTTCTTTATCGGGGAATATCGAATATCGGGGCTGTATAAAGGGGCTGTAGGGGGTCAGATCTATAGATGTAGTAAACACATCAGTGGAGACGGTGTGTCTGCTCTCTGTGAGAGAGACGGGCGGAAAGAATAATCTGTGGTCTGGGAAGAAGAGACCCTCTTTTGAAGAGCGGCGCTCCTCACGGAAGAGAATGAAAAAAATATTTTTCAGGGACGCTGATTTTTCTCTTTGGGGGAATTAATGTGTGACCTCGTGGCGCAATGGTAGCATGTCTAACTTCAGATCAGAAAGTTGTGAGTTCAAGTCATGTTGAGGTCAGCTGATGTGTTTGCAGGTGCTGCTGGTGCCGAACCCGGAAATTACACCACGCGGTTGGGTTTTATCTGTACACCACTTAGGTAATCTGAACAAAATAACAGAGCAGTACAGAACACGCAATAAGGAGCTTATGCAGCGAATAATCTTGAACACGACGAGAGAAAACTGCCCATCTGCGTAACATCATGTCCGACTTTAGAGACAGTAACATCAGAGAATGGAAGTTTCAGACCATGTTTTTGTTACAGGTTCAAGCAAACCTGAAAGTTAGGGAGTGTTTGGTCACTTTTGTATGAAAACGTGTCTGAAGCCTGTAATTATAATTCGCCCTTTTTTAATTGTGGTTGAAATCCACTCCTATGTACCAAGACCTTACAGTATATTCATGTTTACTTAAATGACTAACGCTATTGGACATTAGTTGGTGTCTTTTTTTGTAATGATTTGCTATTTCATGCAGGAAAGAAAGGAACCCAGACCCAACGTTTGCTTTCAGGTGCAGTTCATTTACATACCAGACATCTATTTCTGAGGAGCCTGATTTAAATCACACAACCCCGGAAGAAGTCGAATCGATAATCTTGTAAACCGAAATAAGACGCGTTATCCATTAAACCACTAGCCCGTCACGTAAATGAATTGCACCATGGTGAGTTCAGTGCCGCTACTAGTAATACCCCACCCCCATCTTAAATTTCTAAGTGAGAAACGTGTTTTTTACATTTTTGTCAGTTTTAAAACTAGGAGTATACGGCACTCTGCACAGTGTACGAAGTAAATTATTTTCGCAGTAATTAATTTATTTACACGTGTATACTAAATATAGTAATAAATATAATAAATTAATTAATTACTGCGAAAATAATTTACTTCGTACACTGTGCAGAGTGCCGTATACTCCTAGTTTCGGCACACACGATATATACAGTAAAAAGCCTCAGGCACTGTGTTAATTGTGTTTTCAACATTATATATGCGTTTATTAATGTCGTCGATTTTACAGTTGCAATTCGACATTGATTATACGTCGCGGCGACGTATATGTACGTATAGCCGTATTTCGCCATTAATATACGTATATTCGACGATATATATATGTACGTATATTCGACGAATCACTGCCCACTGGGAATAGGTTTATTCCATGCTGAAAAGAGAAGAGAGAAAACATAGCTGTGAAACCTTCTTCAGGTTTGTTTTCTCTCTTCTCTTTTCAGCGTGGAATAAACCTACAGTATTACTTGTTCCTTTGCAGATACGAATGCTGACGTAGCTACCCACCTGAATATATTAAACGCTTCATCTATATGATTAACATAATGTTCTCCTGAATAACTACTTGAAAGAAGCCGTAGCTCAGGTGTTAGAGAGATTTGAAATCGGATCGGTGGATTTAGAGTCCAGACTGCGAACCGACAGCTGACACAGGTCTTTTATAGAACCGTTTTGATTTTCTCTACTTTGTCCCCGTGACATCATTGTCCTGCTCGCAGCCGAGCCCGACACACGATACTGTCTGGTTTCTGTCACTGGGCGGGTCTGTGTTGGTTCTAATGCCCCGGTATTATGACGGGGACACTAAACTGTAAACAGGTGCCGTCCTTCGGCTGAGACGTAAAACCGAGGTCCTGACTCTGTGGTCATTAAAAATCCCAGGTCGTCTCTTGAAAGAGTAGGGGTGTAACCCCGGCATCCTGGCCAAATTTCCCATTGACCCTTACCAGTCATGGCCTCCTAATAATCCCCATCTCTGAACTGACTTCATCCCTCTGCTCTCCTCCCCACTAATAGCTGATGTGTGGTGAGCGTTCTGGCGCACTATGGCTGCCGTCGCATCTTCCAGGTGGGGCTACACATTGGTGGTGGTGGAGGGGAGTCCCCATTACCTGTAAAGGGCTTTGAGTGGAGTGTCCAGAAAAGCGCTATATAAGTTTAAACAATAATAATTATAATTATTATTATTATGTAAAATGCAATAAAAATATCATGTTTGAATAATGTAAAAACTGATAAAGCTAATGCTTTTTTCAGGGCTATATCTACTTTTTAAAAAAAAGAGAAGTCTGTCGCGATTGTGAAATTTGGAGAACATGCACCAGCGGGTGCCTTCACATCTCCAGCTTCAGTCTCGCCTGTAGCTGCAAGAAGGTTAAAAGCGCACAAGTGATCTGTCTTTGGTCAAAGGAATTGCTGGAGCAGTAGGACACAGAACAGTATCTAGCAGCTGTAGACGATGTTCGGAGAAGAGATAATTCTGTTTTCAGCACAGGGAGTGAGAATGAGCTCAGTCCGGCTCCCAGCAGAATCCATCCTGGTTTGGTTACTGTTAGACTGTGCATCTGAGGCTCTTTGGATCGCAACGTGAAAAAAAAAACAATTGTTCACATCGTGTGACTTCCACGAGAGGAAGGGAAGATATCATTTTTAAAAATATCAGGACTGAAGATTTGGATCCGGGACCTCATACTTATCAAATTATTAAAATAATAGTTATTAAAATATCAGATTGTGTTTCTGCAACATTTTGTGCACAGTACGCCATCTTTATCTAAAAATAAAACAACAGTCACAACGAAGCCTTTACACGCAGTCTGGGGTATTTTTCCCTTTTATATTTTTGCCACTTTATATCGAACCTGTTATACTCCCAAAAGTGCACAGTAGATTGTACTTAATAAAAATGTACAATTCACCGCTGGTATAAACAGATGTGTGCCGTGTCTGCCTTTGTAAGCATTTGTTTAAAAAAGTAGTTCACAATACGATAAAAACACAGAAAGCACAAACTTAATAATACAACAATACAAAATCAATACCAAATCATAAAGCCAATTAAGTAGCTATCCTTTGAAAACAGAGAACACCTTTATATCTACAAAAAACTTGACATTTGTATGTATTTTTTAATTAAAAAGCAGACAGTGTAGTCCCTTAATTCAAAGATCAGATCTTGACCAAAACAAGACAATCAGACGTGAGGTGAATTCAGAACAGGAGCCTCTGCTTCGTCGTTTATTGAGCTTTTGTTCAACGCATGAATGAAACAGATTCACTATTTTAACTCTTTGATTAAACAAAGTACACAAAAGGTGCCATCCTTTGAGCCGGAATTGAACAAGCAACCTAAGGATTCCCTGCTATTACCCACTACAGTCCTCCACTTTACTAACTGATCTATCAAAGGGATGTCAGGAGCTGCTCTCTGTCACATACTGCCCAATGTAGTGAAATGTTCTGGGTGATTTAAATCCCAGATTGACATAGTTTCCAACTCGTTTCCTTTTTTTTAATTTGAATTTAAGCCGCGAACCAGCATTCTCTGTATAAACTTGCAGGGATATTAAAAAATGTTTGATGGCGTATCAATTATTCGGAAATGGACTCCTTTTTTTTCTTGGGGGATCATATTAAACATTTCATTTGGATCTACAAGAGGATCACCATGAGGAACAAAACTAAGTTTCATTCTGTGTTTATTAGAATCTGTATCACAGCTAATGCATGTAAAGCCTTTAGTATGCGACAGTGAGAGTTCAGTTATGCCGGAGAACTGAAATTTAGTAAATCCATATTTAAATAGATTGCAAATCTTCAAAGTGTTTTGTCACTGCAAATATTATTACAGGGGTTTACCAGCTGCCGCACATGCTTGTTTTGGGATTATTTCCAATAAGTATCCCATTAGTAGTTGTGTGTCCTTACTGGTATCTTTTAAACATTCGATTATATACAAACGGGACAGAGACAAAGTAATAATCCCATTTTAAGGTGTCTTGCATTTTAATTTACTGAACAGATAAATTGAAAGGCTCTGATTCAGAGCCCCTGCAGTTCGTGCTAATTAGAACCACAACAATGCTCCTGAGTCCTGGGCACTACACTGAGCACACGTTCAGCTGGGCTCTGACTTTGTTAAGCACGACTTCTTGTTGCAGTTGAGCTCAGAGCTAGATATGATCTCCATATTCTACCGCAATAAGTAGTCTGAAACTTAGTAAATAGTACACAGTTTTTAACTGAAGTCAGGTTGTTAAAAAATTAAACCAGCACCCTGTCACCAAAACTTACCCCGGTCTTCCGCGCGACAAGCGGGGGTACTCAACACTGTACTAACAAGGAGCGGTTGTCCGCAGTTGAGCGTGAGCTCTGATTACTGTCAGCAGACATTTCTTCATTTCCAATGACGTTTTCTTCTGCTCTCAGCTTTTTACCGGTCATAAATGCTCAAGAAGTAATTCATTTGAGTTTGAAGTCTGTCTCTGTTACCTTCGGTCCTGATAAAGAAAAGCCGTGCGTTGGAGACTCCCTCTCTGAAGAAGTTTGCCGTCACCCTGCAAGAAAAGAGAGCCATCATTCACCGAAACAGCCACTAAGACAAATAACATTAAACACGTGAAATGCGAGATGTTGTGGAAATGTTTTCTACTTAGAGATTCTGTCGTTTCTACTCTAACGAGAGAGGCTCTTTGTCGGAAGTACGATTTGAACAAACGTCTCCAGGGGAAACTGCGACCTCAATGCAACGCCTTAGACCACCAGGCATCCTGTCTGTGGCTCTTATATTGCATTATATGTTTTATTTATTTCTACTTGTTGATAGGAAAAAAAGTGAAATCGTGTAATTTGGGAAATGTATTTTTTTCATGGGGAAAACTAGCCTGAGCAAATGTAAAGTTAAGAGCAGCGCTCAATAAAAACCATCAAAGCCGAAAGCGCTTCTTATGCGGATCAGTATATTCCGATGCCAGTGGTTCTGCAGAAGAAATAAGAAAAGCCGAACTCAAAGCACTGTGTTGCCATTACGGGTACTTTGGCTGCAGCTGCTTTAAGATCTACTCAGCGGGCACAGAAAGTTGTATGAGGTCAGACAGGTTTGCGCTGTCTAAATAACAGTGTGTGAATTTAAACTTATTTAAATAAGATTATTTACAATGTAATACATGCTCCAAAAGCGTTAATACTGCACTGGCTGCTATTTGAAACGCCTTTAGAAATGACGCGTAATAGAGATTGATGCAGCTGGCTTTTATGCTTCACAATACATTGCAATCAGGAAAATAAACCAATTAGAAATATGCAATACAACGTCTTTGAGTTCGGCTATTTTTATTTCTTCTGCAGAACAACTGGTATGGGAATGTACTGATCTGCATAATTCGCGCTTTCGGTTTCTGATCGTTTTTATTGAGCGCTGCTCTGAACTTTACATTTGCTTGTGCTAGTTTTCCACATGAAAAAAAAAGAGATTTCCCTAATTACACGATTTCACTTTTTTTCTTATCAACGAGTAGAAATAAATAAATTACATATAATTCAATATAAAAGCCACAGGCGAGTTGGCTGGGGGTCTAAGGCGTTGCGTTCAGGTCACAGTTTCCCCTCGGGTTTTTTGTTCGAATCCCACTTCTGAAAAAAAGGTTTTCTCGTTTTTCTCTGTGAAAAGACAATCAAGTTCTTAACAAATTTCATATATTAGACTTCCGCAATACGTTCTGGCTTTAACAGGAAACTGTGCGCTTCCACAGAAAGAGTAACAAGAGGAGACGTTTCCATGTTACTTGTAGACTTAGATAAAGGAACGTGGCGGTGAATGAAAGAGGCACAGACGGGATTCGGACCCGCGATCTTCGGTTTACGAGACCGACGCCTTACCACTTGGCCACCGTGCCGTCGCTGGGAGCGGGGTCAGCTTACTATATGTTGAATCAACCCTAGTAATTTTACTGTTGTAATAGAGGAACAAGAGGCGCAGTCGGTAGAGCTTGCGACCCTTAAGTTCAAAATCGTTGATTCATGGGTTGTTTGTGTCCTTTCTGATCCCTCTAATCTTTTAGTAGGACAGTGCAAGCAGGACGTGATAGGGTACAGTGACTCCCAATGTCATATGAGCTTTGTGTAATTTAGCTTTCTTAACGCTATGGGGCTCGATTCAAATATCGCTGTGAAAGGTTTTTTCTAGATTGAGGGTGATCTGCTCCCGAGTAATTATAAACACCTGAGCGTTTACTGTTTACTGTTGTGTTACTGTGATAAAGGAACACCGCACTTTATCAAAATACTGCTGCTTCCTAATTTTACATAATGGTATTTAGACCGGGGAGAGTGACTGCATTCCAAGAGGCTAAAAGTTGATTTCACAAAGCCCCCATTTAATAAAATACATTAGAAACCGCAAGGAAAACAGTATGTTTTAATAAGTCTTCTCCTGGTTTTATATTATTATAGTCTTTCACATTTGAATGCATACCTTACCGAAAATCTTACCTAGATTACGGGCAACACAAACAGTTCTTAATGCACAAAGTCTATTTATAGTTGACTTTCTGCTAATCACATCTAATAGTTCATGAATCTTCCTGCCCATCATGTGTCTGCTAAGCAGTTTCTCCATTTTCCTCCTCCTGTCATTGTCAGCAAGCACATCAAGATGGGAAAATGTAACAGGGAAAAAGAGTAGCTGGTAGGAGTGGGATTTGAACCAAAACCTCGATCTGGAGACAAGAATACCCGTGAGAGCTAGAAAAACACAAGTCTTTGATCATGGTGCTTTGGTGGTGGTGGAGGGGAGTCCCCATTACCTGTAAAGCGCTTTGAATGGTGCTTTAGAACACTCAACCATCCTGACAAGTGATGGATGAATGGAGGTGTATTGAATACACCAGTAGTTCACCAACCTGAGTTGCTTTGCTGGAGAAGTGCCATGTTACATGTTGTAAACGTCAAACGTACAAACGTGTTGTACTTTCCAACCTTTGAGTAATATTTTCCAGAGCTAGGTCGCAGTTGTCTTCACAATCTGGATTATCTCAAAAGCAATGATGTCTGTGTAAAACAGATTTTATTTTCGGGAACCGACGTTGTATTGCATATTTCTAATTGATTTTTTTTCATTATTGTAATGTATAGTGGAGCATAAAAAAACATCTGCAAAAATCTCTATTACGCGTCTTTGGCATTTCAAATAGTAGCGAGAGCGAGGATCAAACCCCCCTCTTGGCGATAGTTGCCTCACGCTCTGAACAACCAAGTCCTGCTTATTCCCGCTGTGGGTCGTGGATGGTGTGTTTTGGTATTTACTCGAAATTACGGAGGATACATGGGACTGCATTTACCTGATAACATACCATGATCTCTAGTACCTAATGAGCTTTGATAATTCAGCTTGCTTATCGCTTTGGGCTCAATTCAAAAGTTGCAGTGAAAGCAGGAGCTGAGCAGGATTCTGTTTAAATGGAGCCAGATCTGTTCACAAGCGGGGAAACACTTCAGCGTTTACTAATTGAAGACCACAATCCGCTAAAACACCCCTGTTTCTTAGACTAAAAGAAGCTAAAAGCATTTTTGAACATGGGTTATATTGTAAATACTGTTATTAAAAAGCTTATTCGCATACTGTCGGTTATTTAGACGGTGCAAAACAGGCTGCCCTTATAAAATTTCTGTGCCCGTTTTGACCAAGGAGAAAGTATTTTCTGATGGAGCGCTATGCGAAAAGATTTAATTAGCTTTACCCCTGCCAATGATTCAGCATGAAGAAGTAAAAGTTTCAAAGGGAAAAGCAGCTCGCTAACACAGCCAATATTAAATGTACTTGCCGGCACACTATCACGTGCATTGGCTCAGAAGTGATCTCGGCAATGTTCCCAAAGTAAAGCTGAAATTGCCAAAGAGCATTTCTGTTGAGAAAACTGCCTTGATGTTAAGCTTAGAAAGCCTGTCTTTTAGATGTTCTATCTCTAAACACCTTGTGCAGCCTCCCAACAGACTAACAAATATTTTTTTTGAGAAATGGGCACACACCCGGAAGACAATAACGTTTATCTACATTCGAGTATGTGAATAACAATTTAACAGAAAAAAGTTTGTAAATGAGATTTTGCAAAAATTCAATAAATCGTCTATAAACAGTAAGAAATTATTAAGAAAGTAAGATATTGTTTTATTTTATAAACTTTAAGACAATGAAGAGAGTTTACAGGTCATCCTTCGCTTTTGCTCTTTCAACTTAAGCGTTCAGGATCCAAGCCCATGTGCGGATGGTTGTATTTCTTAAAGTAACTTGTAATCATCAAAAGTTGTTGTGTAGTCCTTCAGTTCTTTCTCGAGTTGTACCATGGATATTTTATACGATCAATACTTTTCATGATCATTTGCATTTTCCGTTTCAAACGGAAAAAGTTCAAAGTGTCCTTATAACTGTGCTCCACATCTACACGAGAGCGCTTGTAAGAGTACAGGACATGCAATGAGGAGTTTGTGCAGCTTTCAGCTTAGTGCGGAGTCCAGAGGAAGGACTCACTCGCTGAATGATCTCTCAAGAAATTCAAAGGGTGTTTTCTGCAAAAGCCATGACAAGTGTGAAGAACAGAATGAAATGTTTTGGAGTTACATTTAAAACAGGAGAGAACACTGTAGCACTTCGAGTGTGTCTAAATTTAATTGTGTAAACCTAGCTCTCTATAAACACAGACAAGGAGTTCTCACACAACAGAAGATTGATGTGAGCACAGTAATATGAAACACTTGGAGATGCCAGGGATTGAACACAGGACCTCATACATGCAAAGCATGCACTCTACCATTGAGCTACATCCCCAACAGAACAGCTTGTGGAACTGACTTAGAGATGTGCAGATGCTCACTGACCACAATCCACCACTCACGAAGAATGTCTGCAGTTTCCCACTTTCGCGTTTCCTCTAATACAGAGTAAATTCATGGGAATGAAGAAATAAGGAAGGAAAAATAGTCACATCTAAGCTTCCAGAGACCGGTTAAAAATGAATCAGTTATTTTTATATCCAGTCACATGGACGACGGCCCAGTGGGCAAAAGACGTATAATATACGTCTATTAAACGCATACCTTAGACGTCTAAATGTGGTCCGCAATTCGTCTAGAATGAAATTCTAATATATGTCTATTGTTATACGTCTATGATAAGGTGTTCATTATACATAAATGGTTGGAGTTCTATTATACGGATAAATTTAGAGCACTATTATACATATATGATTGGAGTTCAGGATAACTTTAGAGGACTATTATACGTATATGGTTAGAGGTCTATTATACGGATAACTTTAGAGGGCTATTATACGTATATGGTTAGAAGTCTATTATACGGATAATTTTAGAGGACTATTATACGTATATGGGTAGAGGCCTATTATACATTACAATACAGATTTTAAAATGTACAACTTCTATATTTCCAAGAAAAAAAATATTACAATGAAAGTTAAGACGATTTTTGTCCACCATTTGCAAACCCTGTCTAATTGTCCTAACAGTTAGAACCAGAAACCTATTATTTTCAGTGTCCAGATCTCCTGGCCCCCTGCCTTGCATATGCATTCTTCAAGTAACACATTGTGTGTTCCTTTATTTCTTTAAAGGTAGGGTGGGACTTCAGCACCGCAGCTAGAAGAAAATTATATAATATTACTACCCAAATAAATGATGATTAATATCTTCTTTAGTATAATCTCAAAAATGAACCATTAAGGTTAACTAAGCTCAAAGCTATAATAAACGTATAAAATTTGGCTTGCATCATAGCAGTTGAGCAATAAAGTCTGTCCTAATTAAAGAGTACCCAAATTTTGAAAGTACAACATAGAATAAGAATAATTAGAGAAACGGCAAAACGATTTTGTGTCATCTTCCCCTTCACACTATTTTTATGTGCCATTTTTTGCTTATTAACGTACTATTTTAATCAAAATAATATTAAGTAAGATCTGTATGTATTCAGATAGTATTATTATTATTATTTATACTTACTCGTCAAAAGAGGATTGCTGAGATATTTGCGGATTTCTTCTACGATTGAAAAACGTGTCCAAAATGGTGACCAACGAATACTAGCAATGCATTGTGGTATATAACCGGAAAATATACCACAACGTATGCGTTTATTAATGTTGTCGATATTATGGTTGAAATTTAACATTGATAATACATCGCAGTTATGTGCCCCCTACTATGAGCTGATGTGCAATTTTAACGCATGCAGTTAGTAAGGAAACGGTCACTGTTGTAAGGTATTATATATAATGACATTATGGAATAGGATGGGGACAGGCCTGGTGTCACGGGGGGAGGGAGGAGTGTCGCCCCTTCAGTTTTGGGCAAAAGGATTTACTTAACTTGTAATAAAAAAATAGTTGTACTTTGTCAATGGCCAAACATTAATTTATTTACACGTGTAAAATAAATATAGTACATATAGTAATAAATATAGAAAATACAGTAATAAATATAGTAAATTAATTAATTACTACGTAAATAATTTACTTCGTACACTGTGCAGATGGCTGTATACTCCTAGTTGCAGCACCCACGATATATACAGTAAAAAGCCTCAGGCACTGTGTTAGATGTGTTTTCGACGTTATATATGCGTTTATTAATGTATAATGTATAAGATGCAGCCATTCAAAATGGGTGGGGTATTTCGTGGTATACCCCGGTGGGCGTGTCACATTAAAACGCAGTATCATGCAGTATCACGCAGTGTATCGCGTCATTTGAGGTCATGCTGGAACCTCTCATGTACAGCATTTGAGCTTGGACAAAAGTTGGACAAAAGTACACAACCTACCTTTATCAGAAATATTTATGCATCAAAGCCTTTACCGAAGATATTACTAATAGTATTAATAATGAATGACTTTGGACAAGCTGTAAACTCAAAGTATTATGCTGGTCCACATTCTTTCTAACCGTCATTTTAAACGAAAATACTTTTAGTTTTTTCTTTGACAAACACCACAGCATTTCGTGGATAATTTCTTAAGCATATTTGTACAAGCACTTGGAATCTGTCCAAGCCCTACTTTGTCAGGCATTTTCTTTTACTGCAACGGACATAAAAACTCCCTTGCTTTTAACAGAGCGTTTCATAATTTCTAACTACGAAAATTATTTAAACTGCAACACTTATCATTCAACCAGGGCTCAAAATATCACAAGGATCCTCAAGAGCACATCAAAGACTGTATTAAAAGATACTTGTATCAGATACATGAGAATCCAGGCTTTTTTTCTCAACACTTTCTTTTCCGTATACCAGATATTATGGAACTACTTCAGAAGGCTGTCAGCCAGTCAGATTCCAGGAATCAGTACTTTAAAGAAAATTCGATTTCTCCCTAAACATTTTAAGCATCGAAGTCTTTAACTAACATGTGAAATAGTGGCAGTTTTAAGCTTTTCTGCTAATATAATATGGAATTGCGTATCTAAAGAAATTAATAACGATATGATTATATTTGTGTACTGCGACAGGGCTGTGTAGGGCTGTTTCGCCTCACAATCAGACAAATGCAACATAAATTGGGCTGTGTAGTCTTCTAAGTATCTTAATAAACTTTCAGCATAGCTTTCTCCCCGTTTAGATTTATTTTTCTTGGGATCTTGGGATCAAACGTGGAAAGATTAGATTGTTTTTATTTTTTAAATACATTTTAGAAAAGTGTAATCTATACTAAAAAGCTGTACACCACCTGCTATAAAGATACATATTGTAATACTTTCGGTCTCAGATAGGACGGACACAAGAACTCAGACTTGCAGAGTTAAAGCAAGTTAAAGCCTTGATTTTATATATCACCTTTAAAAGTGGCATCACCAAGCAATACAGATTACAAAGTAAATACCCAACACTGATTGCACCCATCTGTCATGTTAATAAAGACCTTTAAATTGAATTTAGTTTTATTACTTGTTTTTCAGGAAGTAAAAAAAAAACACTTGAATTACTTATCCAGTCTCTCGAACTAAAATTATTTTTCAATCAATGCAACTAACATCGGGCAACGTGTTTTTTTTTAATCCAACATTGACAACCACATCTTAAATCTTGTCAGTCAGCTCTTTTTTCTCTATCTGAATTGTGGCGATTCAAACAACCTGGGATAACAAGTGGTCTCAAAGTCACCGAGCTCACAGAGCTTCAACAACAGATGACAATTTCCTTAGTCCTTCCTTAGTCTTCCTGAAATTGTCAGATTATGAGTGAACAAAAGCATTTTATTAAAAACACGTTTGTGTTTGTTTGGGAGCTATATTATGTATTTTTCATATGTAAGAAATAATGATGTGTTCCTGCTTACACATTGCACGACTTTAAAAGCTAGAAAAACAGGTTTCGATTCACATTATCTGGCGAGCCTTGTTTTGTCAAAGGAAAATTCTATTCTACTCTGAGAATGTAGGGGGAGGAAGAATGTCCCTTGTCTTTTTACTTACTCCAATACACCAATGCATTAGCATGTTAAAGCGATTTCATTGAGGAGCCTAGCTTTCTTAACTAGTAAGTACTGTACTTACTGGGTTTTGAAGGGGGGGAGGTGTCTTTTGCTGGAAATCTCGCCCCCTTCTACTTTGAAAATACCTGTGAAACAGGTTTAATTCATCACAGCCAGCACTCCCGCAGAGAGGGGGGTTGTACTTGCAGTGCATCGGTATAGATGGGAAAGCCAGAGCCGAGTCAAGTCTAGCCATGTGTGAGTCTAGTCTCACAGAGCTTCAACAGCAGATGACAACTTGTGAGTTTGATTAAGAATGAATAAAAACATTTCATTAATAACGCGTTTGCGTTTGTCTGGGTGCTGAAAAAGTAAAAAACAATTACTTTTTGACAATGAAGAACTGTGTATGTGTCTCTCTCTCTGCTGGCGTTTGTAATCGTTTTTATTTTTAAATACATTTTAGCAAAGTAATGTACCATAAAAGTATTGTGAGACATATTTGGGTTAACATGTTCAGTGTTCAGTGTGTGGTAATTTGTTTGGTGCAAGTGAAGTTTTATTTAAAATCTGACCCAGGGAAAAGTGTGGTGTGGACGGCTGAGGAGAGAATGCAGGCTCGCGCTGTGTCCGTTATTCTTTTTGTCTTTTTGAGCCAGTGAAAGCTCTGTTGTCCTTCACATGAATGCCTGAATCATTGTACCGAACCCAGGATTTTACAGTATTTTTTTCTTTAAAATACCAATAACAGCAACATACAGTTTACATAATATGTTGATGTTCCAAAATTAATATAGTTTATGACCTTTATGACCTTTGTTATGCTCTTCGTTAATGTCTAAGCCGGAACACATCATTATATCTCATTTTGTATTTCTTTAAAAAAAAAATCGTTTGCCCAGCCTAACAGTAATGTTGTTATTGTTTTTATCCTGTAAAGCGCTTTGAGGAGCCACCTTTAAAGGCGCCATATACAATAAAGTTCATTATTATTACTATTGTTAATTTGCTGGACAGAGAGGTGAACATTATTACGCAGAAGACAAAGATAGCGATTTACGTTGCATTGTGCATTGTGCTGCTATAATACAGTTTTAAATAATTAAAAGTCTAAACACTATCAGCTTTATTTATGGGTTTTAAATAAAGGCGATTTAAACGCGATTTAAATCAATATAAATGTTTATATTGCAATGCATAGGTGACTATTCATTGTTATTAAAATGACTTAAATTCGATCATGTTGTGATATTTAGAAATATAAATTTGTTTGGTGCGAGTGAAGTTTTATTTAATCTCTGACCCAGGGAAATGTTTTATTTTTTCAAAGAAATGTGATATATAGTATATTCGACGAATCACTGCCCACTGGGTGTGCGGACCTTTTCTTATTTACCTTGTGCAATCGTGTTTCATAAAATGTAATTGTATTATAGCATGAACCCCTGGCGATTTTCTTGATACGTTATATGTGCTCTTGTTTGTATTGTATGTATTTTTGTTGTACAAATAAAAAGTAAAAAGCACAATTTTCCGGATGCAGCTGCTGTAAAAAAAATGAGATCAAGGGTGCTGTACGCAGAGGTCTGAAGCCTGCTCCACAGAAAAACTTTATGTTAAAGAAGTCGAGATCTCGCCATGAGAGGGGAAGCATCTCAGAAAAAGCAGGTGCAGTCGGTTCCACAGTCATAACGCCACGAAGTTGGACGAAAAGAGCAAGAGCCACCCGGCTTCCTCCAGGCAAGTAATGAGACAAAGAGACAAGGCACAGCGGGTAGTGTGGCTGAGCAGTCTAAGGTGCTGGCTTAAGGCTCCAGGTTCTTTGGGGGACATTTGTCTTTCATCTTTCGCAAGCTGTATAGATTTCTTTAAAAACAAGTTGTTGCAGAAAGGAAACGAACACTTGCATTCACGTAAATTAAAAGGCATGGGATTTGCCTATAACGATAAACTCTGTACAGTAAGACATGAAGAAAGGCACCGCTGGGAATCGGACCCAGGATCTCCTGTTTACTAGACAGGTGCTTTAGCCAGCTAAGCCAATTAAGCTAAATCTGTTCCACAGATGTGCAGTGTGCCTTTCCTCTTGTCGTATTCAAGAGTACTGACTGCGTGAGCTCCTCACTGTGTGTCCTGTACTCTACTGTGAATTCATTTAGATCATCTACGTGGAGTACAGTGACAAGATCGCCTGGAATATTTTCACTGAGTAAGTCATTGAAGAAAACAGAAGATGTCAGAGTGGCCTCATCAACAATCCACTCAGGCAGCGCTCCTCTGTAAAGTGCCGTTCGTTCACATCGATTGGCTTTTTTTTTGCCTTCATTCGTGCAAGTAGTACAGGCAGACGCCCCTATTCTGCCATGACCCAGATTCGAACCGAGGTTGTTGTGACCACAACGCAAAGTACTGACCACTATACGATCATGGCAAGTTACCAAAACACACGCTGGGGGTGGAAAAGGCTGTGCTTTCTCGTGTGACAGGAGTCACCTGCTCCTGCTTTCCAAAAGATCAGCACCATGTACGAAAGAGCCGCATTAAAACCACTCAAACATGTGCAAAATGTGCGAGAAGAGGGGGCTCTTGTTTCCACCTGAAGACTTCTCGCATGTGAGACGAACTGATCATTGCTGCAGCTCAGAAACCTGCAGGAGGTGGGAGGGGTACTCTCGTAGACAGTGCTGACCTTCGGCAAGAGGATTTATACTCTCCAAGATGATATTTGCACTTTCTGGAGAGGAGATTTTCTCCACTTCAGTAGCCCGATTTTGTCGATTGCGTGGAGAGGGCTGTAGAATGTGGCACCGCCTTTCCTGCTCTGTCCATGAAAAGCGTGCTGGTCTCTGGAGAATGAGCAAGGTCCATCAGCGCACTCCAATAAAGGCACTGGAAGCTGCTGAATCGCATTGGCGAAGCTCAACACTGGGCCACTGGGCACAGCTTCCCACCGTTTCCGTAGTGTTGTGGTTATCACGTTTGCCTCACACGCGACAGGTCCCTGGTTCAAAACCAAGCAGAAACAAACTGGCTCCTTTTGTCGCCATGCATACTGTTTGGGGATTCGCCTAGCGCTGTGATTGAACAGACCCACTCACCTCTTAGTGTGCACAGTGCATGTCGCAGCGCTTCCTGCTTTCACTTCAATGCGCGTCCTGATGTACCCCGGTCTCCCGTGTGACAGGTGGGGATAATCACCACTATACTAACGAGGAAGACATCGCTCTCTCCGACCCCCGGCATCATATCCCGACCCACCATGCTGGAAGCCGACGCGTGCTGTGATTCCTTTATGGAGCAGAAATGAAAACCGAGGAGCCGAGAGATCATTTCAGCATTTCGCATGTGAATGGAAAACACAAACGACCAACTTGGAATGACTTGCTTTTGACGCTTTTCAAAGCATTCTTTGTGCATCAAACAGACCCACTCACCTCTTAATGTGGAGGGATCTGCACAGTGCATGTTTCCTGCTTTCACTTCAATGCGCGTCCTGATATTGATTTTTTTTCGTGTGCCATGCGGAGGCTCTGAAAGCGAGAGCAATGAAAAGGTGCACGGCGCTTTGAAAGAAACGGAGGTAAAGACGTCTCTATACATGGATGACGTCACCCTCCTCCTCTCTGACAATGCCTCAATTAGCAGAGCACTGCAGTGTTGTGATCAGTTCTCTTTGGCTTCCTCTGCAAAAATTAACAAATCTAAGAGTGAGATTTTTTATCAGAACTGGAGGGAGCCAAAAGAAGGACATGATCTCAGGCTGCAAGAGAAGAGAATTAAGGTCCTGGGGGTGTATTTTGGAGAAGAGATAGGAACAGTAAATTGGCAGAACAAATTGCCAATCTTAAACAAAAAACTGATGCAATGGAAGGACCGAGACCTCACCATGACAGGGAAGGTGCTGGTCATCAAAGCCGAGCTCTTGCCTGTCTTGAATTTTCTGGCTTCTACCTTCCCAATCCAACACCGTGTTGCGGCGGCGCTGAGGAGATTGATGTTTCAATTTCTATGGGGTGGGAAGCAGGAAAGACTCAGAAGGGAAATAATGTACAGGCCGCTACCCTCAGGGGGGAAGTCTGTCCCAGATACTGCTACGAAGCTACGAAGCAGAAAATCTGTGGGAAATTGAGAGCATAGGTCAATATCTCAAGAAACTGTGAAAAACATTATCATGTTTAAGTAAAGAATGTGATTTACACCAGAAAAAAAGAAATTGTTGCTATGTAACTGGTACCGTGTCAAAATGTAATGAGATGTGATCATATATACTGTTTTAAGTATGTATATTAATGTAAAGCTTTCTAATTTGTGATGTCCTGTATTTTTTTGTGAAAAGAAAATAAAGTTCTTAAAAAATAGATTCACCCAGGGCGAGGCTCGGCCATTGCACTCCGGCTGTGCTGACCCCTGCGAATTCCCCAAATGTGGGAATCTCGACTGAATTATTTCTGGTAGTGGGGGACTGCGTTCGCGCTCTCCCCTGATGTGCTTGGTCCAATATCGGATACGGAAGAGTTACGACACCACGTGCTGCGATAGGATCCCAGTTCGAAAGGAGTCGATGCCACTGCTGGTTCCCGGTTTCTTTTAGTTAGAGGTCCGGAGAAGCATTTCAAGCTGGTTACACTACTCCTTCCGGACATTCATTCCCTTTTCAAAGTCAGTCGTTTTGCTGTTGTCTGCATTATTTAGGCTGATTATCGAGGTTAGCCTTTATTTGGTCATGGGGACCTCGGTACTGTATGCTAATTCTCAAGACAGTTTCACCCGTTTTCTGATTGCTAGGTTCTGTACCAGTGCAGACATGTCAAACAGTGAATGGCTGTACCTCTATTGTATCCCTGCTCGAAGGCTTGGCTTCGGCTGTGGAGACTTGTTCGGCTGGCGTTCGGAGAGTCGCGTTTTTCAGAATTGTATTGAGATCGTTTTCCACAGAGCTCAGATGTCAAAGCACAGCAGCAGCTCTCCACAGCGATCCTCTATAGCGCCCTTTCTCCCGCTGCTCCGTCCTCACTGGAAGGAAGCAAGAGTGAAAGGCTGAAGTGAAATAGAGCGGGGACGAAGGCAGTGAAGAGAGAGAACGTGGGAAGAAGAGAAAAACGCAAGGGAAAAAAAGCAGCGTCGTAAAAGAGGTGACGGAGCTGTCCTCTCAATAAGAAGGGTGCCAGCGAGCCTTGCTCTCGCTTACGGCCACACCCCTTTGAGCACGCCTGATCTCGTCTGATCTCGGAAGCTAAACTGGGATGGGCCTGGTTAGTACTTGGATGGGAGACCGCCTGGGAATACCAGGTGCTGTAAGCTTTTAAGCGCAGGAGGCGCCCTATCCCCGCTCGCTCGCTCATTCCCCTGTTCACACGTGCAGTGCGGCTAGTCCGTCTGTTTATTTGTCAGCTTTGGCGAGACACGGGTGCTTGTGTATTAGCGCGAGCGTTTTTTATTCTGATCAGGAACAGTTTTAAAAGTCCGCAAAGGATCGAGGAAAGGTTTATCGCCAGCTGAAAAGAGACACAGCGCTTCGGCTGTGGAGACTTGTTCGGCTGGCGTTCGGAGAGTCGCGTTTTTCAGAATTGTATTGAGATCGTTTTCCACAGAGCTCAGATGTCAAAGCACAGCAGCAGCTCTCCACAGCGATCCTCTATAGCGCCCTTTCTCCCGCTGCTCCGTCCTCATTGGAAGGAAGCAAGAGTGAAAGGCTGAAGTGAAATAGAGCGGGGACGAAGGCAGTGAAGAGAGAGAACGTGGGAAGAAGAGAAAAACGCAAGGGAAAAAAAGCAGCGTCGTAAAAGAGGTGACGGAGCTGTCCTCTCAATAAGAAGGGTGCCAGCGAGCCTTGCTCTCGCTTACGGCCACACCCCCTTGAGCACGCCTGATCTCGTCTGATTTCGGAAGCTAAACAGGGATGGGCCTGGTTAGTACTTGGATGGGAGACCGCCTGGGAATACCAGGTGCTGTAAGCTTTTAAGCGCAGGAGGCGCCCTATCCCCGCTCGCTCGCTCATTCCCCTGTTCACACGTGCAGTGCGGCTTGTCCGTCTGTTTATTTGTCAGCTTTGGCGAGACACGGGTGCTTGTGTATTAGCGTGAGCGTTTTTTATTCTGATCAGGAACAGTTTTACAAGTCCGCAAAGGATCGAGGAAAGGTTTATCGCCAGCTGAAAAGAGACACAGCGCTTCGGCTGTGGAGACTTGTTCGGCTGGCGTTCGGAGAGTCGCGTTTTTCAGAATTGTATTGAGATCGTTTTCCACAGAGCTCAGATGTCAAAGCACAGCAGCAGCTCTCCACAGCGATCCTCTATAGCGCCCTTTCTCCCGCTGCTCCGTCCTCACTGGAAGGAAGCAAGAGTGAAAGGCTGAAGTGAAATAGAGCGGGGACGAAGGCAGTGAAGAGAGAGAACGTGGGAAGAAGAGAAAAACGCAAGGGAAAAAAAGCAGCGTCGTAAAAGAGGTGACGGAGCTGTCCTCTCAATAAGAAGGGTGCCAGCGAGCCTTGCTCTCGCTTACGGCCACACCCCTTTGAGCACGCCTGATCTCGTCTGATCTCGGAAGCTAAACTGGGATGGGCCTGGTTAGTACTTGGATGGGAGACCGCCTGGGAATACCAGGTGCTGTAAGCTTTTAAGCGCAGGAGGCGCCCTATCCCCGCTCGCTCGCTCATTCCCCTGTTCACACGTGCAGTGCGGCTAGTCCGTCTGTTTATTTGTCAGCTTTGGCGAGACACGGGTGCTTGTGTATTAGCGCGAGCGTTTTTTATTCTGATCAGGAACAGTTTTAAAAGTCCGCAAAGGATCGAGGAAAGGTTTATCGCCAGCTGAAAAGAGACACAGCGCTTCGGCTGTGGAGACTTGTTCGGCTGGCGTTCGGAGAGTCGCGTTTTTCAGAATTGTATTGAGATCGTTTTCCACAGAGCTCAGATGTCAAAGCACAGCAGCAGCTCTCCACAGCGATCCTCTATAGCGCCCTTTCTCCCGCAGCTCCGTCCTCATTGGAAGGAAGCAAGAGTGAAAGGCTGAAGTGAAATAGAGCGGGGATGAAGGCAGTGAAGAGAGAGAACGTGGGAAGAAGAGAAAAACGCAAGGGAAAAAAAGCAGCGTCGTAAAAGAGGTGACGGAGCTGTCCTCTCAATAAGAAGGGTGCCAGCGAGCCTTGCTCTCGCTTACGGCCACACCCCCTTGAACACGCCTGATCTCGTTTGATCTCGGAAGCTAAACAGGGATGGGCCTGGTTAGTACTTGGATGGGAGACCGCCTGGGAATACCAGGTGCTGTAAGCTTTTAAGCGCAGGAGGCGCCCTATCCCCGCTCGCTCGCTCATTCCCCTGTTCACACGTGCAGTGCGGCTTGTCCGTCTGTTTATTTGTCAGCTTTGGCGAGACACGGGTGCTTGTGTATTAGCGTGAGCGTTTTTTATTCTGATCAGGAACAGTTTTACAAGTCCGAAAAGGATCGAGGAAACGTTTATCGCCAGCTGAAAAGAGACACAGCGCTTCGGCTGTGGAGACTTGTTCGGCTGGCGTTCGGAGAGTCGCGTTTTTCAGAATTGTATTGAGATCGTTTTCCACAGAGCTCAGATGTCAAAGCACAGCAGCAGCTCTCCACAGCGATCCTCTATAGCGCCCTTTCTCCCGCAGCTCCGTCCTCATTGGAAGGAAGCAAGAGTGAAAGGCTGAAGTGAAATAGAGCGGGGACGAAGGCAGTGAAGAGAAAGAACGTGGGAAGAAGAGAAAAACGCAAGGGAAAAAAAGCAGCGTCGTAAAAGAGGTGACGGAGCTGTCCTCTCAATAAGAAGGGTGCCAGCGAACCTTGCTCTCGCTTACGGCCACACCCCCTTGAGCACGCCTGATTTCGTCTGATCTCGGAAGCTAAACAGGGATGGGCCTGGTTAGTACTTGGATGGGAGACCGCCTGGGAATACCAGGTGCTGTAAGCTTTTAAGCGCAGGAGGCGCCCTATCCCCGCTCGCTCGCTCATTCCCCTGTTCACACGTGCAGTGCGGCTTGTCCGTCTGTTTATTTGTCAGCTTTGGCGAGACACGGGTGCTTGTGTATTAGCGTGAGCGTTTTTTATTCTGATCAGGAACAGTTTTACAAGTCCGCAAAGGATCGAGGAAAGGTTTATCGCCAGCTGAAAAGAGACACAGCGCTTCGGCTGTGGAGACTTGTTCGGCTGGCGTTCGGAGAGTCGCGTTTTTCAGAATTGTATTGAGATCGTTTTCCACAGAGCTCAGATGTCAAAGCACAGCAGCAGCTCTCCACAGCGATCCTCTATAGCGCCCTTTCTCCCGCAGCTCCGTCCTCATTGGAAGGAAGCAAGAGTGAAAGGCTGAAGTGAAATAGAGCGGGGACGAAGGCAGTGAAGAGAGAGAACGTGGGAAGAAGAGAAAAACGCAAGGGAAAAAAAGCAGCGTCGTAAAAGAGGTGACGGAGCTGTCCTCTCAATAAGAAGGGTCCCAGCGAGCCTTGCTCTCGCTTACGGCCACACCCCCTTGAGCACGCCTGATCTCGTCTGATCTCGGAAGCTAAACAGGGATGGGCCTGGTTAGTACTTGGATGGGAGACCGCCTGGGAATACCAGGTGCTGTAAGCTTTTAAGCGCAGGAGGCGCCCTATCCCCGCTCGCTCGCTCATTCCCCTGTTCACACGTGCAGTGCGGCTTGTCCGTCTGTTTATTTCTCAGCTTTGGCGAGACATGGGTGCTTGTGTATTAGCGTGAGCGTTTTTTATTCTGATCAGGAACAGTTTAACAAGTCCGCAAAGGATCGAGGAAAGGTTTATCGCCAGCTGAAAAGAGACACAGCGCTTCGGCTGTGGAGACTTGTTCGGCTGGCGTTCGGAGAGTCGCGTTTTTCAGAATTGTATTGAGATCGTTTTCCACAGAGCTCAGATGTCAAAGCACAGCAGCAGCTCTCCACAGCGATCCTCTATAGCGCCCTTTCTCCCGCAGCTCCGTCCTCATTGGAAGGAAGCAAGAGTGAAAGGCTGAAGTGAAATAGAGCGGGGACGAAGGCAGTGAAGAGAGAGAACGTGGGAAGAAGAGAAAAACGCAAGAGAAAAAAAGCAGCGTCGTAAAAGAGGTGACGGAGCTGTCCTCTCAATAAGAAGGGTGCCAGCGAGCTTTGCTCTCGCTTACGGCCACACCCCCTTGAGCACGCCTGATCTCGTCTGATCTCGGAAGCTAAACAGGGATGGGCCTGGTTAGTACTTGGATGGGAGACCGCCTGGGAATGCCAGGTGCTGTAAGCTTTTAAGCGCAGGAGGCGCCCTATCCCCGCTCGCTCGCTCATTCCCCTGTTCATACGTGCAGTGCGGCTTGTCCGTCTGTTTATTTGTCAGCTTTGGCGAGACACGGGTGCTTGTGTATTAGCGTGAGCGTTTTTTATTCTGATCAGGAACAGTTTAACAAGTCTGCAAAGGATCGAGGAAAGGTTTATCGCCAGCTGAAAAGAGACACAGCGCTTCGGCTGTGGAGAATTGTTCGGCTGGCGTTCGGAGAGTCGTGTTTTTCAGAATTGTATTGAGATCGTTTTCCACAGAGCTCAGATGTCAAAGCACAGCAGCAGCTCTCCACAGCGATCCTCTATAGCGCCCTTTCTCCCGCAGCTCCGTCCTCATTGGAAGGAAGCAAGAGTGAAAGGCTGAAGTGAAATAGAGCGGGGACGAAGGCAGTGAAGAGAGAGAACGTGGGAAGAAGAGAAAAACGCAAGGGAAAAAAAGCAGCGTCGTAAAAGAGGTGACGGAGCTGTCCTCTCAATAAGAAGGGTGCCAGCGAGCCTTGCTCTCGCTTACGGCCACACCCCCTTGAGCACGCCTGATCTCGTCTGATCTCGGAAGCTAAACAGGGATGGGCCTGGTTAGTACTTGGATGGGAGACCGCCTGGGAATACCAGGTGCTGTAAACTTTTAAGCGCATGAGGCGCCCTACCCCCGCTCGCTCACTCATTCCCCTGTTCACACGTGCAGTGCGGCTTGTCCGTCTGTTTATTTGTCAGCTTTGGCGAGACACGGGTGCTTGTGTATTAGCGTGAGCGTTTTTTATTCTGATCATGAACAGTTTAACAAGTCCGCAAAGGATCGAGAAAAGGTTTATCGCCAGCTGAAAAGAGACACAGCGCTTCGGCTGTGGAGACTTGTTCGGCTGGCGTTCGGAGAGTCGCGTTTTTCAGAATTGTATTGAGATCGTTTTCCACAGAGCTCAGATGTCAAAGCACAGCAGCAGCTCTCCACAGCGATCCTCTATAGCGCCCTTTCTCCCGCAGCTCCGTCCTCATTGGAAGGAAGCAAGAGTGAAAGGCTGAAGTGAAATAGAGCGGGGACGAAGGCAGTGAAGAGAGAGAACGTGGGAAGAAGAGAAAAACGCAAGGGAAAAAAAGCAGCGTCGTAAAAGAGGTGACGGAGCTGTCCTCTCAATAAGAAGGGTGCCAGCGAGCCTTGCTCTCGCTTACGGCCACACCCCCTTGAGCACGCCTGATCTCGTCTGATCTCGGAAGCTAAACAGGGATGGGCCTGGTTAGTACTTGGATGGGAGACCGCCTGGGAGTACCAGGTGCTGTGAGCTTTTAAGCGCAGGAGGCGCCCTATCCCCGCTCGCTCGCTCATTCCCCTGTTCACACGTGCAGTGCGGCTTGTCCGTCTCTTTATTTGTCAGCTTTGGCGAGACACGGGTGCTTGTGTATTAGCGTGAGCGTTTTTTATTCTGATCATGAACAGTTTAACAAGTCCGCAAAGGATCGAGGAAAGGTTTATCGCCAGCTGAAAAGAGACACAGCGCTTCGGCTGAGGAGACTTGTTCGGCTGGCGTTCGGAGAGTCGCGTTTTTCAGAATTGTATTGAGATCGTTTTCCACAGAGCTCAGATGTCAAAGCACAGCAGCAGCTCTCCACAGCGATCCTCTATAGCGCCCTTTCTCCCGCAGCTCCGTCCTCATTGGAAGGAAGCAAGAGTGAAAGGCTGAAGTGAAATAGAGCGGGGACGAAGGCAGTGAAGAGAGAGAACGTGGGAAGAAGAGAAAAACGCAAGGTAAAAAAAGCAGCGTCGTAAAAGAGGTGACGGAGCTGTCCTCTCAATAAGAAGGGTGCCAGCGAGCCTTGCTCTCGCTTACGGCCACACCCCCTTGAGCACGCCTGATCTCGTCTGATCTAGGAAGCTAAACAGGGATGGGCCTGGTTAGTACTTGGATGGGAGACCGCCTGGGAATACCAGGTGCTGTAAGCTTTTAAGCAAAGGAGGCGCCCTATCCCCGCTAGCTCGCTCATTCCCCTGTTCACACGTGCAGTGCGGCTTGTCCGTCTATTTGTCAGCTTTGGCGAGACACGGGTGCTTGTGTATTAGCGTGAGCGTTTTCTATTCTGATCAAGTCCGCAAAGGATCGAGGAAAGGTTTATCGCCAGCTGAAAAGAGACACAGCGCTTCGGCTGAGGAGACTTGTTCGGCTGGCGTTCGGAGAGTCGCGTTTTTCAGAATTGTATTGAGATCGTTTTCCACAGAGCTCAGATGTCAAAGCACAGCAGCAGCTCTCCACAGCGATCCTCTATAGCGCCCTTTCTCCCGCAGCTCCGTCCTCATTGGAAGGAAGCAAGAGTGAAAGGCTGAAGTGAAATAGAGCGGGGACGAAGGCAGTGAAGAGAGAGAACGTGGGAAGAAGAGAAAAACGCAAGGTAAAAAAAGCAGCGTCGTAAAAGAGGTGACGGAGCTGTCCTCTCAATAAGAAGGGTGCCAGCGAGCCTTGCTCTCGCTTACGGCCACACCCCCTTGAGCACGCCTGATCTCATCTGATCTCGGAAGCTAAACAGGGATGGGCCTGGTTAGTACTTGGATGGGAGACCGCCTGGGAATACCAGGTGCTGTAAGCTTTTAAGCGCAGGAGGCGCCCTATCCCCGCTCGCTGGCTCATTCCCCTGTTCACAAGTGCAGTGCGGCTTGTCCGTCTGTTTATTTGTCAGCTTTGGCGAGACACGGGTGCTTGTGTATTAGCGTGAGCGTTTTTCATTCTGATCATGAACAGTTTAACAAGTCCGCAAAGGATCGAGGAAAGGTTTATCGCCAGCTGAAAAGAGACACAGCGCTTTGGCTGTGGAGACTTGTTCGGCTGGCGTTTGGAGAGTCGCGTTTTTCAGAATTGTATTGAGATCGTTTTCCACAGAGCTCAGATGTCAAAGCACAGCAGCAGCTCTCCACAGCGATCCTCTATAGCCCCCTTTCTCCCGCAGCTCCGTCCTCATTGGAAGGAAGCAAGAGTGAAAGGCTGATGTGAAATAGAGCGGGGACGAAGGCAGTGAAGAGAGAGAACGTGGGAAGAAGAGAAAAACGCAAGGGAAAAAAAGCAGCGTCGTAAAAGAGGTGACGGAGCTGTCCTCTCAATAAGAAGGGTGCCAGCGAGCCTTGCTCTTGCTTACGGCCACACCCCCTTGAGCACGCCTGATCCCGTCTGATCTCGGAAGCTAAACAGGGATGGGCCTGGTTAGTACTTGGATGGGAGACCGCCTGGGAATACCAGGTGCTGTAAGCTTTTAAGCGCAGGAGGCGCCCTATCCCCGCTCGCTCGCTCATTCCCCTGTTCACACGTGCAGTGCGGCTTGTCCGTCTGTTTATTTCTCAGCTTTGGCGAGACACGGGTGCTTGTGTATTAGCGTGAGCGTTTTTTATTCTGATCAGGAACAGTTTTACAAGTACGCAAAGGATCGAGGAAAGGCTTATCGCCAGCTGAAAAGAGACACAGCGCTTCGGCTGTGGAGACTTGTTCGGCTGGCGTTCGGAGAGTCGCATTTTTCAGAATTGTATTGAGATCGTTTTCCACAGAGCTCAGATGTCAAAGCACAGCAGCAGCTCTCCACAGCGATCCTCTATAGCGCCCTTTCTCCCGCAGCTCCGTCCTCATTGGAAGGAAGCAAGAGTGAAAGGCTGAAGTGAAATAGAGCGGGGACGAAGGCAGTGAAGAGAGAGAACGTGGGAAGAAGAGAAAAACGCAAGAGAAAAAAAGCAGCGTCGTAAAAGAGGTGACGGAGCTGTCCTCTCAATAAGAAGGGTGCCAGCGAGCCTTGCTCTCGCTTACGGCCACACCCCCTTGAGCACGCCTGATCTCGTCTCATCTCGGAAGCTAAACAGGGATGGGCCTGGTTAGTACTTGGATGGGAGACCGCCTGGGAATACCAGGTGCTGTAAGCTTTTAAGCGCAGGAGGCGCCCTATCCCCGCGCGCTCGCTCATTCCCCTGTTCACACGTGCAGTGCGGCTTGTCCGTCTGTTTATTTGTCAGCTTTGGCGAGACACGGGTGCTTGTGTATTAGCGTGAGCGTTTTTTATTCTGATCATGAACAGTTTAACAAGTCCGCAAAGGATCGAGGAAAGGTTTATCGCCAGCTGAAAAGAGACACAGCGCTTCGGCTGTGGAGACTTTATTAATAAGGCCCCTCAGTAGTTGAGATCTCTGTTATTCCCATCTAGAAACATGCAATCAGCATGTTATTGCTGAAGCAATAGTCACAACATTATTCCACACCTGGGTGAGATGCGGGTTATGATGACAGTCATGCTTTCTACACCTTATACTGAGCTCAGAAATGGACCAAGCGGACATCTCACGAGCAGATCCCTCCGCGTATAAGAAAGGCAACTTGTCTCAGCAAAAATACAAAAAGGCAAAAACCCCACACTTGGAATGCAAACGTACCCTAAAAAGGAAACACGGTTTTAAAACGAACTTGATTTTCCCCTGGAGAAACCTTTTTATGGACACACATCGCATCTATTACACATGTAGAACTAAATATAAAGATAAAACTTAATATAAGAAGTCATGACATATCACACATGACGAAGTCTAGTCCAGAATAAACAGTTTACACTGACCCACCTTTATTTACCCTGGTCACTCACTTCTATTAACTGTTTAACTGGGTAACAAATTAATATTTGTTTCAATTTGGGATCTACACCTGGGAGCCCTGAAATGTTGGCCAGAGGGGAGAAGCTGATATTCAGACGTGAGAATATATTAAAATAAAGGATCTGATGTTGTTTTTCACCTGTCTAATCAAAGCTTGTTCAAAAATTATCTGATTATAGGACACACGAGTTTATAATCATACTCATTCCACTTTTTAACCCCGTATATATGCACAATATGAAACGTATATACACTAAATCTCACGTGTGACTCCCATAATATACATTTCTTTACGAAAATTAGGAACACTTACTACAATTATCAACCCCCCATGACGAGGCAATATTTCATACCTTTGTTTCTTTGTGGGTTCAAAGTTCTGTCCTGTCGTTTCACACGTAATGTTTTGGTAGTTATCTCAATTTTCCTTTGCAATTATCTCCAAGATCATCATCAACTTTTTGTAAAACGCTATGCACAACTGATATTTAAAGAAAGTCCTGTACCAAAACGTCTTCGTAGGGAAAGACAACTTTTTTTCCTTACGTTAGTCGCTACACGGTTACTCAAAAAATCCATTCACCGCCTTTAAAAAAAAAGTTTCGTTTTTTATTGTGGTTCACTGACATTTCTGTCACAATTCTGAGGGACCCCAAATAAAATTCACTTGCCGGTATAAAGACGCCGGCGAGGATAAGACAGGTATCGAGCCACCTGCGTATCTAGCGGACGTTTAAAATAAAAAAATGGCGTGTAATGTTGCGAAGGGCTACTGTTTTTTTTATAGTTTGTCGATTGTAAGGGACGTGGGCCGCGACAGAAATACTGGACGGGGTGGGAAAAGGTTTATTGATGGTTTATTGTACCGCAACGGTCACAATTGACTCACCAGCAAAGATGGCGCCGAGGCCACATCGGCTCCCTCCCGCCCTGCCTCGCACCGAAGCTCGAGATGCGGAGCGCGACGCCAAACCGCCAGTCCACGGGCGCGGGCGCCGGACATAGACGTCATAAACCCTTCCGAGGCGCAGGAATTATAGATCACTGTAGTTTCTTCTGGACCCGGGTTAGGGACAGTGTGCCCTCCGTGAGAGTCTTCTGAGGAAGCCAGTGTCTCATGGGTGTCCAGGCTTGGTACCATCTGTCCATCACAGGACACACAGACACACACACTCACACACCCTGGACAGGACACCAGTCCATCACAGGACACACACACACTCACTCACACACCCTGGACAGGACACCAGTCCATCACAGGACATACACACACCCTAGATAGGACACCAGTCCATCACAGGACACACACACTCACACACCCTGGACAGGACACCAGTCACTCACAGGATACACACACACACTCACACACCCTGAACAGGACACCAGTCCCTCACAGGACACACACACACAACCTGGATAGGACACCAGTCCCTCACAGGACACTCAGACACACACACTCACACACCCTGGACAGGAACCAGTCCATCACATGACAAACACACATTCACTCACACACCCTGGACAGGACAGCACTCCATCATAGGACACACACACACCAGGGCCAGTTTTCCCAGAAGCCAATTAGCCCAAAAGCCTGTCTTTGGACCCGAAGAACACAGGGAGAACATGCAGACTCCACACAGACAGCCCCCCCCCCCCCCCCGGGTCCAGACCCGAGCCCGGAGCCCCCCCGCGCTGAACCCCTCCGTACAGACGGCCGCACACAGCTCCGTTGTTCCCGATTCCCGAGGTGATCTGTTAAAAGAAGCCGGTGTGTTGCCTCCAGGTGACATTTCCTACTGGAGTCAGGACAGGAGGCTCTTCTGTACACAGAAGGGGATGGGGGTGGGGAACAAGCCGCCCAGCCCTGTGGTTGAAGCCGATACCCCGGCTTCTCTCCAGACACAGCTGGGTGAGCTCCTCCAGTCAGTACAGGGGGCTCTACTGTACACAGAGGGTGGCGGGGGTGTGGAACAACTCCTTTGTTCGGGGCCTTGGGGCATTCTTGTTGTGAAAGGCGCTATATAAAAAAAACTGAATTGAAATTGAATCTTATAGGTTTGGGTTTTTCAGAGATCTTGTCAGAGATCTTGTCTGACGTGCCCGTTTCAAAAACGTAACGACACTCCTCACGTCCGAGCGCCGCCGGTCTGTGACGTAACGTATCCTTACACAACCATGACGGTTTCATCATGGACAGCACGAAAGCCCGAAAAGTGGTTGACGTTTTAATTTGGCAACGCCACGATGGATCCCAGTTTTTTTTTTTTATTTTGGAGGCCAAAAAGGACAAAAAAGGAAACGTCCGGAGTGGATCGATGGTCATCTCTGCGGTTGTTCTGATGTTCTGAAAAAACAAAACAAAAAAAAAAACGGCTCGCTTGCCCGGTCGTGTAGTGTTTCCACACCCCACGCAAATCAACTTCTCTTCGCCCCCGGGGGCTCGTCGCCCGCAGCACCCCTCTCACGTGATAGGGGCTTCCCCCGGCTGTGACGTACTTACCCCACCCCCTTTTCCACCAACGTCATACCGAAGGTTGCGCTTCGGGCCGCGGCGATGTTGACGGACTGTCTTGTAGCGTGAGAAGGGTTTAAATTTCGACTTAAGGAGTTGGCCATCGTTATATTTCGCGAGGTATCATACGGGGGGAAAAAGAACATTTATATTTATCAACCTACTAGTAATACTGGGTGGATGTCACGTTCCCCAAAGTTCAGTGCCTCTCTCTAATAAAGTAGAAACGTGACATTGAACTCCGTTCGAAACAGGAGAAATCACCAGGACACGATACAACTGACGTCCGGAAAAGAAAAAAAGAACTCCTATTCCCATTTGTAATGACCCCGTAGTGTTTTTCCCGGTGTGCGCTCATCTTTCGGAGACCCGTTTCTCTCTGGTGTTTTGCTGTTGGAATAAATGCCGAGGTGACCCTTCTGTGTGGAGTCTGCGTGTTCTCTCCAGCGGGTCGTTTCCTACACCGCAGGGGCTGATCGAACCGGGGTCTCCCAATCGTCACAGAAGTGTGTGTCATTTTGGGTGGTGGTGGGGGGGTGCATCGGGGATACTGCGCCCCGAGGGGATAACCTCTCACCTTACTCCGGACGAAGGGAGAAGACCTGTACCTTCACGAGTCCGGGTTGTGAAAACTTCTTCTGGCAGTTCAAAACGTTTCGAAGAGACTACAGCGCTACCCTGTTTTCCATTTCTATCGTGTATTATTATACAGTCATAAGTATCTGTACTGATCACAGATCCCCCTCTCACTACCAGGACTGAAGCCCAGTGCAGCACGAATAATAATAATAATAATTAATCCGTCTGGACTCTCCACTCAGAGCTCTTCCCAGGTCAGGGGGATCCCCTCCAGCCCCCCCAGTGTGCAGCCCCCACGTGGATGATGCTCCAGTCCGCTCAGCACACAGCAGCTCTCAGTGGGGAGGAGAGCAGAGGGATGGAGCCAGTTCAGAGAGGGGGGGTGATAAGGAGGCCATGATGGGTCAAGACCAGGGGGGGAATCAGGCCAGGACACTGGGGTAACACCCCTACTCCTCTCCAGAAACACCCCGGGATTGTTAATGAGCACAGAGAGTCAGGACCTCGGTTTGACGTCTTATCCGAAGGACGGCGCCTGTTTACAGTCCAGTGTCCCCCGTCACTATACTGGGGCATCAGGACCCACACAGACCGCAGGGTGAAAGCGCCCCCTGCTGGCCCCACTCACACCTCTCCCAGCAGCAACCTCAGTTTTTCCCAGGAGTCTCCCCTCCAGGTACTGACCAGGCTTCTACCTGCTGGGCTCCAGTGGGGAGGGGGCTGCTAGCTGGGAGCTGCAGGGTGAGATGGCTGCTGGGCAAACGATGGCTAAAGAGCTTCCTAGGACACCCTGGAGTTCGTGGTCAACTTCCTTCTCTTCAGACGGAGGTGGCTTGAAATCTGTCTCGTTTCAAGGAGTATTGGACACGATGCCCCCCCTGCTTTAGCCCCGCTAACTGGTGGCACGCCGACAACGAGGGCTCTCGGCCTCAATCCATCAACCACAAACTCTCCGGGATGAAAGAGAAAGACAGACTCTGTTTGTTCGTTTCGGGGGGGGAGGGAAAAAACCAAAAGCTTTTTTTAAAAAACATTTTAATGATGCTTAACAAAAGAACAAAAATTACAATACAGATTAATGTCAAGGGACACACCCCCCCCCCCATCTTACGATCATCACAGGACCTTAAAATAATACTTAATAATACAAGGTCATGCAGACGATCTGAGGACTCAGGTGGAGATAATGTGAAAGTTTTCCACAGTCCAGTCTGGGGTCCCTCAGCTTCAGTCCAGACTGGGGTCTGGGGTCCCTCAGCTTCAGTCCAGACTGGGGTCCCTCAGCTTCAGTCCAGACTGGGATCTGGGGTCCCTCAGCTCCGGTCCAGTCCAGTCTGGGGCCCCTCAGCTCTGGTCCAGTCCAGTATGGGGCCCCTCAGCTCCAGTGCAGTCCAGTCCAGTCTGGTGTCCCTCAGCTCCAGTGCAGCCCAGTCTGGGGTCCCTCAGCTTCGGTCCAGCACAGTCTGGGGTCCCTCAGCTTCGGTCCAGCACAGACTGGGGTCCCTCAGCTTCGGCCCAGCACAGTCTGGGGTCCCTCAGCTTCAGTCCAGACTGGTGTCCCTCAGCTTCGGCCCAGCACAGACTGGGGTCCCTCAGCTTCGGTCCAGACTGGGGTCCCTCAGCTCCAGTGCAGTCCAGACTGGGGTCCCTCAGCTTCGGTCCAGCACAGACTGGGGTCTCTCAGCTTCGGTCCAGACTGGGGTCCCTCAGCTTCAGTCCAGCACAGTCTGGGGTCCCTTAGCTTTGGTCCAGTCCAGTCTGGGGTCCCTCAGCTTCGGTCCAGCACAGCCTGGGGCCCCTCAGCTCCAGTCCAGTCCAGTCTGGGGCCCCTCAGCTTTGGTCCAGCACAGTCTGGAGTCCCTCAGCTTCGGTCCAGCACAGACTGGGGTCCCTCAGCTTTGGCCCAGCACAGACTGGGGTCCCTCAGCTTCGGTCCAGCACAGACTGGGGTCCCTCAGCTCCAGTCCAGTCCAGTCTGGTGTCTCTCAGCTCCGGTCCAGTGCAGTCTGGGGTCCCTCAGCTTCGGTCCAGCACAGTCTGGGGTCCCTTGGCTCCAGTCCAGTCCAGTCTGGTGTCCCTCAGCTCCAGTCCAGTCCAGTCCAGTCCAGTCCTTGGTGGGGAAGGCGACTCCGATCTTAGCTGGCACAGAACCAGGAAAGGAACCTGGAAAGAATATTGTTATTGCAGGTGTGAGGGACACAGACACGGACATCACCATGACATCAAACAGCAAGAGGAGACTCCTTCTTGAATCACAGACACGACCGGGCGGCGTCCCCCTGTCTGCTCACCTGCACCTCCTCTTCTTCTTCTTGTCCTTCCCGGCAGCCTGCTCCTCCTCTCCCTCGCTCTTCCTCTCCTGACACACGGTCTCCGCCGCCTCCATCGGCTCGTCCTTATCATCTGTCTCCACCGACATGCAGCTCAGGGACTTTAAAAAGACGCACCAGCACTTCTGAAGCAGAGACAGGA
This sequence comes from Lepisosteus platostomus, assembly GCF_059453375.1. Classification (NCBI taxonomy): domain Eukaryota; kingdom Metazoa; phylum Chordata; class Actinopteri; order Semionotiformes; family Lepisosteidae; genus Lepisosteus; species Lepisosteus platostomus. The sequence continues at coordinate 62,315,956 of NC_142615.1, read as the reverse complement.
GAGTCACGTTAAGAGTCGGACTGGACACTCCAGGACATGAACACTGCACTGAGAGAGAGAGGGGTTCATACACACACACTGACTGGACACTCCAGTACATGAACACTGCACTGAGAGAGAGAGGGGTTCATACACACACACTGACTGGACACTGGACAGGAGTAAAGAGAGAATCAGAGCATTACCCACTTTCTTTTTCTTCTGTCTCACAGGAGGTGGTGATTGGACCTCCTCCAGCTGGAGTCCGAGTAGGGAGAGAGGGGGCAGGAGAGGGACAGCACAGGGAGAGAAAGAGAGAGACAGGTGAGTCAAGTGTCCCAAGAGTACAGAGACTCTGCTGAGATCACACTCGCAGTGAGTGAGCCTGGGTGTAGCCCACTAATACTGACCCACTGTACACCATAGGACAGAGAAGAGGAGGAGAGAGACACACTGACTGGACACCACAGCACAGAGAGGAGGAGGAGAGAGACAGTGACAGACAGGGCTGACAAGACAGACAAGATGGCGAAACTCCACCACAGACAGGACAGGAGGTAGGGTGGGACCAGCACTGACCTTCTTCCTCTCTCCTGCCGGAGGAGCTGTCTCCACCTCCTCTTCCTCCTGCAAGTCAAGAGACAGGCTGAGAGAGAGACGGGCTGGTGGGACATCGGCGAACAGAGCTGAAGGCAGAGAGCCCCCTGTACTGACTGGAGGAGCTCACCCAGGCTTTTGGGCTAATTGGCTTCTGGGAAAACTGGCCCTGGTGTGTGTGTGTCCTGTGATGGAGTGCTGTCCTGTCCAGGGTGTGTGAGTGAGTGTGTGTTTGTCATGTGATGGACTGGTTCCTGTCCAGGGTGTGTGAGTGTGTGTCTGAGTGTCCTGTGAGGGACTGGTGTCCTATCCAGGTTGTGTGTGGGTGTCCTGTGAGGGACTGGTGTCCTGTTCAGGGTGTGTGAGTGTGTGTGTGTGAGTGTGTGTGTGTGTGTGTGTGTGTGTGAGTGTGTGTGTGTGTGTGAGTGTGAGTGTGAGTGTGAGTGTGTGTGTGTGTATGTGCGTGTGTGTGTCCTGTGAGTGACTGGTTCCTGTCCAGGGTGTGTGAGTGTGTGTCTGAGTGTCCTGTGAGGGACTGGTGTCCTATCCAGGTTGTGTGTGTGTGTCCTGTGAGGGACTGGTGTCCTGTTCAGGGTGTGTGTGTGTGTGTGTGTGAGTGTGTGTGAGTGTGAGTGTGAGTGTGTGTGTGTGTCCTGTGAGTGACTGGTGTCCTGTCCAGGGTGTGTGAGTGAGTGTGTGTGTGTCCTGTGATGGACAGATGGTACCAAGCCTGGACACCCATGAGACACTGGCTTCCTCAGAAGACTCTCACGGAGGGCACACTGTCCCTAACCCGGGTCCAGAAGAAACTACAGTGATCTATAATTCCTGCGCCTCGGAAGGGTTTATGACGTCTGTGTCCGGCGCCCGCGCCCGTGGACTGGCGGTTTGGCGTCGCGCTCCGCAGCTCGAGCTTCGGTGCGAGGCAGGGCGGGAGGGAGCCGATGTGGCCTCGGTGCCATCTTTGCTGGTGAGTCAATTGTGACCGTTGCGGTACAATAAACCATCAATAAACCTTTTCCCACCCCGTCCAGTATTTCTGTCGCGGCCCACGTCCCTTACAATCGACAAACTATTAAAAAAAAACAGTAGCCCTTCGCAACATTACACGCCATTTTTTTTATTTTAAACGTCCGCTAGATACGCAGGTGGCTCGATACCTGTCTTATCCTCGCCGGCGTCTTTATACCGGCAAGTGAATTTTATATGGGGTCCCTCAGAATTGTGACAGAAATGTCAGTGAACCACAATAAAAAACGAAACTTTTTTTTTAAAGGCGGTGAATGGATTTTCTGAGTAACCGTGTAGCGACTAACGTAAGGAAAAAAAAAGTTGTCTTTCCCTACGAAGACGTTTTGGTACAGGACTTTCTTTAAATATCAGTTGTGCATAGCGTTTTACAAAAAGTTGATGATGATCTTGGAGATAATTGCAAAGGAAAATTGAGATAACTACCAAAACATTACGTGTGAAACGACAGGACAGAACTTTGAACCCACAAAGAAACAAAGGTATGAAATATTGCCTCGTCATGGGGGGTTGATAATTGTAGTAAGTGTTCCTAATTTTCGTAAAGAAATGTATATTATGGGAGTCACACGTGAGATTTAGTGTATATACGTTTCACATTGTGCATATATACGGGGTTAAAAAGTGGAATGAGTATGATTATAAACTCGTGTGTCCTATAATCAGATAATTTTTGAACAAGCTTTGATTAGACAGGTGAAAAACAACATCAGATCCTTTTTTTAATATATTCTCACGTCTGAATATCAGCTTCTCCCCTCTGGCCAACATTTCAGGGCTCCCAGGTGTAGATCCCAAATTGAAACAAATATTAATTTGTTACCCAGTTAAACAGTTAATAGAAGTGAGTGACCAGGGTAAATAAAGGTGGGTCAGTGTAAACTGTTTATTCTGGACCAGACTTCGTCATGTGTGATATGTCATGACTTCTTATATGAAGTTTTATCTTTATATTTAGTTCTACATGTGTAATAGATGCGATGTGTGTCCATAAAAAGGTTTCTCCAGGGGAAAATCAAGTTCGTTTTAAAACCGTGTTTCCTTTTTAGGGTACGTTTGCATTCCAAGTGTGGGGTTTTTGCCTTTTTATCATATTTTGGATGTGAATCCGTGGTATTTTTGCTGAGACAAATTGCCTTTCTTATACGCGGAGGGATCTGCTCGTGAGATGTCCGCTTGGTCCATTTCTGAGCTCAGTATAAGGTGTAGAAAGCATGACTGTCATCATAACCCGCATCTCACCCAGGTGTGGAATAATGTTGTGACTATTGCTTCAGCAATAACATGCTGATTGCATGTTTCTAGATGGGTATAACAGAGATCTCAACTACTGAGGGGCCTTATTAATAAAGTCTCCACAGCCGAAGCGCTGTGTCTCTTTTCAGCTGGCGATAAACCTTTCCTCGATCCTTTGCGGACTTGTAAAACTGTTCCTGATCAGAATAAAAAACGCTCACGCTAATACACAAGCACCCGTGTCTCGCCAAAGCTGACAAATAAACAGACGGACAAGCCGCACTGCACGTGTGAACAGGGGAATGAGCGAGCGAGCGGGGATAGGGGGCCTCCTGCGCTTAAAAGCTTACAGCACCTGGTATTCCCAGGCGGTCTCCCATCCAAGTACTAACCAGGCCCATCCCTGTTTAGCTTCGGAGATCAGACGAGATCAGGCGTGCTCAAGGGGGTGTGGCCGTAACCGAGAGCAAGGCTCGCTGGCACCCTTCTTATTGAGAGGACAGCTCCGTCACCTCTTTTACGACGCTGCTTTTTTTCCCTTGCGTTTTTCTCTTCTTTCCACGTTCTCTCTCTTCACTGCCTTCGTCCCCGCTCTATTTCACTTCAGCCTTTCACTCTTGCTTCCTTCCAATGAGGATGGAGCAGCGGGAGAAAGGGCGCTATAGAGGATCGCTGTGGAGAGCTGCTGCTGT